>NW_027466095.1:2455000-2522500 GCF_046127955.1 Nelusetta ayraudi
GTTTGTACTGCTTGATTGAACACATTCATCCCGTTCCAGTGCACTAAAACCCACTTCCCTTCAGGACCGTGTCAGGAAAGCCAAAACTTCCTTGAGTGACGCTGTTTCCCAGCATGCAATGCGAGCTTGCGATTCACAATACTATTTCGTCACAAACATGGATGTAAAAAATACAAAAAGGAAAAAGGGAAAAATGAAACTTCAGGAACACCAACCATTGCAATACAAGCAGAACTGGGCCGAAGTTTTATATTATGTACACCATAATCCAGCCTTCTGGTGGACAAGCTATTTAATCCGTGTCTTCCTGTGGCACTTCAGTAAATGGACGCTTTTCGTACGGGTAACTTGCTGGGTGGGTCACTCCACCAATCACTTCGGTGAGAGTCCAACATAAGAGCCAATCGTTACCCTTGCAAAATATCACCTGATATGGGTAAGCGAGTGAATAGAAAATACGGTTCAACGTGTGCAGCCTTAACAGGAGAAGCTTGCTGGCGGAAATGATGCACTACAAGTGGATGTGACGCTAATGAGTGCGGTGGATGAGGTGGAGCAATGCTCCAGAACCCGATTCAGACTACTCTCCCTCCCCTTTTTTTGTTTTGTATGAGCGTTTAAAAAAAACAACATAATGATAATCGAATAAGCTTTAGTTTATTAATCAGAATTAAAACAAGTAGGTTTTGCCCTTACAAGGTTGTAGGTTTGTTATAGATGAGTTCCTTTGTTGTAGTTTGGTGCTTGAAAAACTATATATGGGATGTACCATGACCTGAGGGATTTCCTCATCCCATCCCAGCTTGGTTCTGATGCTGAATGTATCTTGCTGTACATCCCACTGAGCTCCAAGGGCCCTCTCCATAGGGAGCTGGTCTCTGTCAAGGTTAAGTGTTTTTACCTCTTTAGCTCTCTGCTCTTCAGGAATGGCGGCCAGCACCGAGCGATGATTGCTCACCCACTTATTGAACTTAAATCCACCTCTATCGCACAGGTCTGTTAGCTGCTGGTACAGATGTATTGCTTGTTCCACTGTGCTGACGGCCTTTAGACAATCATCCACGTAGAGATTTTGACAAACAGTGTTTATAACCTCGGCTGGGAAGTCATGCTGATTGTCGTCGAATGAAGCACAGCTTGGGGATGACACTGCCCCAAAGATGTGGACCAGCATCCTGTGCTCTTGTAGGTCCTTTGTAATGTCCCCATCTGGCCACCAGAGGAAGCGTAAGAAGTTTACATCCTGGTTGGAAACTCTTACTTGATGAAACGTTCCCTCAATGTCAGTCATGAATGCTACAGGGCCTTGGCGAAAACGAAGCAGCACACCTAGCAGTGTACTTGTCAAATTGGGACCCTGCAGGAGCTCTTTATTTAATGATGTTCACTCACTTTCAATCTCACAGCCACTAAAAAACCTGATCGTGATTGAGAGGTCCTCAGCAGCCAATCACTGTTGGGAGTCCAGCCTTCAAACCCTCCTCCTGAATCCACAGTCACATCTGTGAGCATCTGGAACTTTGGCCCCGATCCTCCACACCACACAACTTGGGATGACAGCGCCACCTATCTGTATCCTTTCAGCAGCCAGTCCATGCTCTGACCCGTTTCCACTGTGGCCTGTTGTGTCATCTGGACCGGAGTCTGGATCATCAGTGTCCAGGTTCATGGAATCTGTCAGAGTGCCGCCGTCCTGTGATGTAATGATAGAGAATCACTCTATTTATACTAATGTGCAGAACCACTAGAGTGTCATTTCTTCACTGCTGTCAGCAACAAGCATTTGGTGTCACACTGGTGTACAACACTTATGGGCTAATTAAGAAGAAATGACATATTTAGGAATCACCCGCAATGCCCAGATTGTTGCTGCTTATCTGCTGATATGAGCCGTCAACTGTTGCAATATAGAACCACGGGCAGGAAATTACAATTAGTGTAGAGTGTATTATAATTTAAAAGTTTACTTACGGTAGTTCTTTAAAGAATTTAGCAGGGATGGAACAGGCTAACGTGACGACGTCACCTCTAACACGGTAGGAGCTCAACTTGCTGTCACGGCGAAAACTCTGTGTTACATCCCGTCTAGGGGGACCGAGACACAACGTGTAGGACACCTTCCCCCACTCCCAAGCCTCATTAATTTTTCACTGCAGTTGGCAGTTTCAACAAAAAACATTTTATTAATCAGTAAATGAAATAAACAAAACAACTTAACCGGTGGCCAGCAAAGGCTTCAGGGTGGGCCCAGGCCAAAATAATAAACCAAACTCCAACTAGCTCGCCTTAAGAACTAACTAAAGAAAGAAAGAGAACCCAAATACAGAAAGGCTAACCTCCCTACATACTTATTAAACAGGAGAAAAGAGGGGACAAAGAAAATGGCAGCCCGCCTACAAACCTACAAATACGTATTCCTTCGTATTTATATTTCTACCTTTTCGTTCACATTTTTTGTAAGTTAGAAGAATTTTAACTTTGTAAATAAAAGCACAGCAAAGACATGTTTTCCTGATTTGTTTTTATTTTGGTAAAAACTGTTATTCTGCTGGAAATGGCGTGCAGCGGCACCAGCTTCCTCCACGGTCGGCACTTTAATGAGCGTGTGTATAACTGAAGACACCGTTCCTTTGCAAAACCTGTACACAAAATCTCCCACCAGTCTGCGCAGAACCCGCATCCAACAAGAACGAGAGTTTGGGGTCTGTAGCGACGGCACAAAGCGTAGCATCGAAGTGTTGTTGTAGCCCTCCAACAGCAAACAACGTTCTTGTCTGCCTTTTAAAATAACCATGAGCACAAGAAATAGGGTACACCTTATCTGCAAAGCAAGTAACACGTACATTATGAACTATCGTTCCATATCATAATAGATTTAATATGTCAACCGAAAGCAGCTGACCGGCTGAAAAGACTCACTCCACCCCCTAGTGTTGGGAGGAGGACACATTCCCGTCAATAATTTGAATTTCTCAGCTGCATGGATACGGGGACCAAGGTGAGAACTCCGATTGGACGAGAAAACCGAATTATTGCTTAGTCCGATTAAGCTCTGCATGTAAACACACTGATTGATTAACATGGGCGCTGAATGGAAGCGCTCGGCGCGGCGGCGCTTCGCTTCGCAGCGCTTAACTTCGCGCTGCTTCCACGTCCAGTGTGAACCGGGCGTAACTTTTCAACATTTTGACGTGGCAGATGCGGTTTTCTATCAGGAGTGTGCACTACATAATCTGTATCGGAAAGTTTGCGCTCCACGACATACGGACCAGAAAAATGAGCCTGCAAACGGGAACCGGGTAACGGCAACAATACCAACACTCGGTCGCCTGTCTCAAAAACTCGAGCCACAGCTTTCTTGTCAAACTGCTGCTTCATTTTAGACTGGCTGGCGACAAGAGTTTTGTGAGCAGTTTCACAAGCACGATGCAAGCGTTCACGAAAAAAAAAAATGACGTAATCTAACACATTATTCTCGACTCATTTAACAGCGGAAAGCCACTTACCCCTTAACAGACGCGAGGGTCCTCTCACCGAACACTAAATCAGCTGGGCTGAACCCGAGGGACTCCCACACATACATCGACAACTGAAGATACACTTTATGCTGCGGAACCATCACTGTGCTCACTGTGCCCCCCCCCCCCCCCCACACACACACACACACACACACACACACACTAAAATATAGAATTGCAGTAGGTTGGTTTTGTTGCTCTTGGTTGTCCGTTAGTTTTTTGAGAGTTAGTAGAAGATAGATCCCTAAATAGTAAGTTTGATAGATGGATAGAAATAGATAAGTTACACACACACACATTTATTTATTTATTTATTAACCTCTTTCAATGAACTCCAAAAGACTAACCTGAATCAGATCCCCTGCAAGGGAAACGATCTTGTCTCAGACATTCCCCCGAGGTGATCGGTGGAGTGACGCACAACCAGCACGTGACCTCTACCATGTGCTTCCACCCACGGAAGTACCATGGGAGGACACGGCTTAAATAGTATGGCTTGTCCACCAGAAGGCTGTATTATGGTGTACATAATATAAAACTTATATAAAACTTCGGCCCAGTTCTGCTTGTATTGCAATGGTTGGTGTTCCTGAAGTTTCATTTTTCGTCCCTTTTTATTTTTTACATCCATGTTTGTGATGAAATAGTATTGTGAATCGCTGGCTCGCATTGCATGCTGGGAAACAGCGTCACTCAAGGAAGTTTTGGCTTCGTTGACACGGTCCTGAAGGGAAGTGGGTTTTAGTGCACTAGAACGGGATGAATGTGTTCAATCAAGCAGTACAAACCTGATAAATTGTCTTAATACTTGACTTGGAATGACCATATTGTTTAGGATTAGAATTAGATGACAACTTGTTCACAATATTTGCAACTATTCAATTTGACCAGCAGGTGTCAGTAGAAGACGAAATTTCATGTTGACTATTTCCTAATGGAAGTGCTCTCTTTACGTTGGATTTTTCTCATAATTATTTGTAGTGTAGGCCTGTAATTGATGAGGAATCACGGCGTGCTAACGCTACTCAAACAGCTTCGATGAAAAAAGGGAGTGTGATTTGGATTTGTGGTACATTATGACAATCTTGGACTTGCAAGACTGAGGCGACGGTTCAATTCCCATCAATGTGTATTATATATGTGTTATTTAGCTCATCTATTCTACATTTTAAATAGATCACATTTGACATCTGACCCACTGAACACTTACTATTGAACATATTTTTAAACTATGGGCTATTTAGTCTTGTTTTAGGATATAATATAATTCATTGCACAAACTGTCAGGCTAAGTATAAGAGCTATAGTCTACTACAATCAGTCGTGCCAAAAAAGAGACATTGTCTTTATTTTTCATTTTTATTTTATTGTGTCAGCATTGAACCATACAAGCATGTAGTGTTGTCCAACAAGAATGCATGGCGAGTCAAATCCCAAACAACCTATGAAACAATGGACACGTTTCCATTGCACTTCATTTTATTGAGCACTAGATGACCTCCTCGAGCACTGTGTCATTGAAGCCTCGAGTAATGAACCATTTTTTGAAACAAGTGTCGAAGCTTCAACAAAGCCTCAATCGGCCATCACTACCTACGGCTGCGTGCTCTAACACCATTTCAGAAGTGACTAACTGCAGAGTTGGGAGCGGAGGAGGGACGACCGTCAGGCTGGCTCGACTGCTCCTCCTTCTCAGCCGTGGCGCGTCCAATCAGCAGCCGACATCCAGGACTGCACCTGCAAGGCGTCATCCACTCTCTCTCACACACACACACACACACACAGACACAAAGATAGAGGCACCTAGACCCACCCGTGGGTCATAACACTCCGTGTGGATCTTTTCACTCTGGCATTGAAAGGGGGTACTAGCGCTAGCCGTTTGCTAAGCTATGTACAGACAGCACCACCGCTTGCCGAACCACATAGTCACATCGTTTATATACAACAACTCGTCATCAATATCTCTAAAGTAGAAGTTAAGAACTTTTTTCAAAAACGATAACTAATTCAAACTTTTTTGTGTGTTTATAAAAACAAACTAAAACAAACTTAAATTGAAGTCATATTTCACTTCGTTTACGTCTGTCAAATGAATATTTGCCCAGGAAAATCTTTTAGTTTTACGCAGCAGCACCTAAATGCACCTCGCGTTCTGTGACATCACCCCTCTTTCACAGCAGTATGTTGACGAGCGACTCGCGGCGGGAAAGTCCGATATGCCACTTTTTCCCAATACGACGAAGAGAGTGACAAAAGCCAATGTCTTGTGGTGGAAAGACACAAAATATGTGGCTTGCTTCTCAAAAGGGAAAAACCCCGACAAACCTCCATTTAAGAAGCAGCAGTGGTGAACATGTTTATTGAGACTGGGAAGTAGACACGACAGTTTGACTCAAATATCCTGTGGCGATGAGAGTGGTTATGGCTATCTGATAAAGCAAGATTTAATATTGGGAATTTAACAAAATGAAAAGGAACCGACAACGCCACCCTGGGAATTTCACCCAGGGAGTTCTACTAAACACAAAAGTAATAATTAGGCACACAGGTAAGTTCTACGAGGAAGGAGTAGGAGACGTGGTTCAGAATGTTTAAAATATCAAACCAACTTTTATTCAACATTTAAAAATAAAAGGAACAAATAGACCAACACTTAAAACGGAGCTACTGAGCTCCTTATTCTTGGTGTAGAAACTGAGGCTTACCGATGAGGGGGCCAAACGGGGGAGGAACCAACGAAAACAAGGAACACCCCACTCACACGTGACACACCTGGAAAGAAAGTGAAGTGCAAAAAAAGAAGAAGAAAACAACCACAATCCCGGATCACAGCACTCGAAGGGGCCCACCACCCGGGACACCGCCACCACCAGCAGCTCTCAGCGACTACAAAAGAAAAGATAAACAGTTGGTTACTAAAAGTTCCCTAAAATCTGTCACATGTACTGAAATACACACACACACACACACACACACGCACGCACGCACGCACGCCTGCTGTCTGAGGGTCAGCGGTGGCGACGTAAGTGTGGCAACAGAAAGGAGCAGTGTGGGGGAGGGGAAGATGATGATGTTGATGAGTTTACAGAATGCAAGGGGGTTATTGTTAAGGGGTAAGGATATGGACGACAACGCCACCTCAAGTTGTTTGTTGAGGAAATAAAATAATGAAAAGCACACAGGTTTCGTGTACAAATGAGCTGAGACGTGGTTTGCAAAAAAAAACAGACAAGGCTTTATTATAATTGAAGGAAATGCATCTAGACAGAAAGGAATCCAGGCAGTTACGAATTTAAATTAACTAAAACTCAGAAAAAGGCAACAGAAACAAGACGACTCACGGGATGTGATGATGGTGTTCAGGGCTGAGGCCACCTAGATATAGCGGAGCAGGTTGGATGGGGACGGAAGCCCAAGGGAGTCACCCCAATCACACGTGCACATCCCAGTGGGCAGTCAAAATTGGGTGGCGACGACACAGCAAACTAAAACCAAAAAAAGAGGGATACCACCACCCGTCAACTGTACCAACCATTGTCAGAACTTATGGAGCAATTGTATTTTATTATACAGTAAAAATGGGATACAAGGTCGTTTTTGCCTGTTTGAAAAGCTAAAAAACAACAACTTTGAGGCTTAATATCTCCAAAATGCTACAGTAAAAATCTTTGAAAATAACTGAGGATGTAGTCATGGTGTTCCTCAGGTCAACTGTACAAATCATTGTCAGAACCTATGGATCAATTTGATGTTATTGAACAGTAAAAATTGAAACAAAACAAAAAAAATCAGAGAGAGAGAGAGAGAGAGAGAGAGAGAGAGAGAGAGAGAGAGAGAGAGAGAGAGAGATACTTAATTTTAAAACCGGAAGTTAACGCGCTTGCCATTGAACTAAGCGCTGACTTTCTCAGTGGACTCTCGCAGTAAGTACGGCAACACGGGCGCAATGAAAATGTAGAAGCGGCTGGCTTGACTGCGCTAGGACGAACGGCGGCTCACTTGACCACAGTAACAACAACTACAACAACATGCCCTCCCTCCTTGTTAGAATGTGAATAAACTGGTGTGGAGTCAATCAGTCATTCCCATGGTCAACTTTCATAAAACAAACAAAAACGCTGATTCATGACGAACAAATATTAGCCAGCCAGCTAACATTTATCCAACGCTAGCTAGCTAGCTGGTTAGCAGGACAAATAAACAAAATTGGGGGGACAACAGCGTTTCACCTCCACCTCTCCAGCCCACATCACAAACAAATAACTTACATTTCCCCTTGGCAAGTTTTTCTTGATCGGTTTTCTTTTCCTTCCGTTTTTCCGCACCGCTGGGATAACTCCCTTTTTGATGCCATTATGGTGTCTGTTTGTTTTTAATCCCCTTGCTAACGGGAACGAATGGTAGCTGTCAATCATTCACATCATACCTGTCTGCGTCGCCGGCCCGCTACGTCACAACCTGCGTGACAGTGCGGCAAGCCCCCAGATGGCGTCCCATTCCTTTCAATGAAGTTGCTCACCCAGCGCATGGCTCCCAAAATGTTTTTGACTTCCGCATTGTTGGGATAATAGAGCATGCGCAGTTGTGTCAGTGTGGAGACCGTCACTGACAGACGTGCGCGCTCACGAACCGTACAAAATTCCACGTGGAAATCAATGTATTTTTTACAGAACAACTGACGATTGTTGTTTCGAAATTTTATAAATAATAATGAGGATGATGATGATGATGATGATGATTATTATTATTATTACATTAATATACTATTATTTGTGTATTAAACAGGTGAGCAATGTGCCTCTGAATAATAAATAATAATTCTTTGAAGCAACTCTCTATGGACCATAACAGCACTGCCACATATATTTTTTTAATTAATAACCTCTTTGGAAAGCAGACAAAGTAATGAAATGATTGGTCTATTTATTTCATCAGAACTAAAAAATAAAAAATAAAAACTGAACGATCTTGAAAGTTCCTCCCTTTCTCTTGCACCTGTCGACCGGTCAACTTTTGGCTTCTCTACAGTGTTCGAGAAAATGCCGACCTGTGCTGCAATTAACTGTGTCACCCGATCAACAGGCAAAGGGTGCAAAGGACCCACATTATTTCGGTAAGAATGATTAATGAAATGACTGTTAGGCACTTTTATGCCGCTGACGTTTTTACGTACGTACGTCCGTGTGTGTGTAGCTAACACAAATTTGCAAATATTTTGTCGTCCTCATGGAATTAAACAGCACACCATGTTAATTTATCAGCGAGTGCTCTCTCTTTTCATGCAATTCATCATGCTTAACATGTAATGCTGAATCATGAAAGCTATGGAGCAAAAAATAATAATTATATAAACCACGAGTGAAATAAAATGTGTCATTCATTCAATAAAGATTTCATTCATTCATCTTCTATACCCGCTTATTCCTATTCAGGGTCACGGGGGTCTGCTGGAGCCTATCCCAGCTGTCTTAGGGCGAAGGCAGGGTGACACCCTGGACAAGTCGCCAGTTCATCGCAGGGCCACATAGAGACAAACAACCATTCACACTCACATGCACACCTACGGACAATTTAGAACGTTCAATTGACCTCACATGCATGTTTTTGGAGTGTGGGAGGAAGCCGGAGAACCCGGAGAGAACCCACGCAGACATAGGGAGAACATGCAAACTCCACACAGAAAGGTCCCAGACCCGGCCCCGGAATCGAACCCACAAGCTTCTTGCTGTGAGTGTCGCCCCCAACCATTTTTAGTTTCTTCAAATCAGGTAAGAGCATGTCTACAAAACAAAAGGTAAATGAGTCACACACACACACACACACACACACACACACACACACACACACACACACACACACACACACACACACACACGTGATTTTGAACAAATCTTTGACCACACATATTCTAAAAAAATGTAAAGAGGTGTCAGAGATCTTGGAAAAAGACAGTTTTCTAGTGATTCAGGAGCCATGTGACAGCCATATTGTGTCTAATGTAGATGTGGAGGTCACAAATGATGAAGAGGTCACAAATGATGAAGAGGTCAGAGCAACAATGAAGGGATTGACTGTTCAGTTAACATGTTCAATGTTAAAATATTCACATGAAAAAAACCTGAAAATCGTTACGGCAGACGTAAAAATGTTTTTGTAAGAAAGTGTTGAAAGTTATCTTGAAATCATTTATGAGGATACTCATTATAATATTGATGAAGTGTTGTTGTTTCATGTTTTGTTGGCTGTTTCAAGGGTTTATTTAGTTTGTTGTGACACAATCTAAGGTTCAATTTGTAAAGAAATAAAAGTTTTTGTGAAAAAAGATAGTGGTCAAAGTGATTGATATCTGTGTTTGTGTTTTTTGTAGTCTTGTCTGGATTTGTCCTGTTCGTTTCTGGTCTGTGTTTGTGTTCCCACTCTTGGCCTTCACCTTGTCGTGGTGAGTGGGCTTTTAACTAAGACAGGCCAATTATATATATTGTGTGAAGCCAGCAAAACAGTCATTATTATGAGAATTACAACTGAAGCACACTAAATAATACACCATAAGTCACATTTTGCTTTTCTGTTATTAATCTAATGTGTGTTATGTCAAGCCTCCACAGTGGCGTGCTGCAGTCAAGATGAGACGAACAAGGTGAATGGATGGACGGATTGATGAGCCCAGCGAGCCTCCACCATCCACAGACAAGCCAGTCCCATTTTCCACCCAGAAGGATGTCTCTTCCATCTATCTTTGCCTGCCAGGGAAATGCAACCAAACATAATAATTACAGATGGTGTTGTCTCTGTTAAAGTGACACATGAAAAAAACAAAAACAAAAAACAAAATATGTTTTGTGATTCATGTTCATGACAATAACAATCAAACAGATTTTCTTCATTCTTCCAATGAGTTTCGCAAACAAACATGGAATTTTCCCTGGATCATACTAATACGTTTGTATATTATATAAAGGAAATTATAAAAGTCATTAACACATTTGTGGTGGTTTTATATTAAAGGAGATAGTCAAACGTAAACACGTCCAGTGTTACACTGTAGAATGGACATGTAAATGATTACAACTTTCTTGACTACTCTGCTTGTACACAAGTAAACGGGGTCCTGTTTTTCAGTCAATAAATACTGTTCAGAACCGAAATGATGAGTATGTCATCTGTGAAAGAGTAAAAAGCATGTTGGAGGCCAGATTTAGCACTTGGCCTACCACCTTAGCACAGTAGTACAGGAAATTAGTCATACAAACAATGGACATTGTCATACGCAATGCCCATACAATGACACTGTCCCCTTAATACGATGCTTTAGAGCAGGGGTGTCCAAACTACGGCCCACGTGCCAACTGCGGCCCGCAGTCCATTTTTAATTGGCCTACAACAAATGTTATAAATAGAATAGAATATGGCCCGCACTTCAACTTTTGCCTGAGTGTATTGCACTTCTTCAGTTTAACACCAGGGGGAGCTGCTCAACACTGAGTGCAATGCAGTTCCCACTTTAAGTGAGTAAAAAATATATTCCACAGTACCCGTGTGTTAATAAGCATGCATGTGCAGGTACACACGCGACAAATATCAATAATGCGCATTAATTCTGTCACTACCCTGCTTTTGCGCACCACTTTCTTGGATGCGTTTTTCTTGTGAACACAGAGTGCACACCGCTGTGCACAGCGTACAAACTGCACACGCAAAGTCAGCTGATCTCATCTGATGCAGATTTCCTCCTTGATCAAGTGACATTTGTCAGGATTTTTGACACGAGTGGCGTCGGATCAGCACCGCAGCTGGATGGCCCGGTGTACACACCCAGCGCAGCTGACACTCACCAGAATAATGCAGCACTCCTGTTGTTAAGTCCAGTTCAGTCTGTTAATGTTGACAACCGTTTCAAACGAACGTTAATAGCTGTGTTGCTAAGCCTAATAACTTAAATAACAAGCTTGAAATTTACCCGTCCCATTTTTCCCTTTATTGTTTTTTCTCTGTACTGTAAATCTTATGTCTAAGAAGAAATCTGAGGCTGCTGTTCTGAGAATGAGCTACCAAAGCCTTTTCTGAATAAATCAATAAAGATCCATTTATGGAAAGCTGTGATGAAGGCAGTTTTGTCTTTAATTATATTCAACAGTATAACATATTTGACCACTTTTAATTGATTTTTCTAACTTTAAAACACTAAAGTTAAGGCTGTATACCTAATTTCTAGTAAGTGGCCCAGCCCCTCCTATATTTTTATGTATGTGGCCCTCAGTGAAAAAAGTTTGGACACCCCTGAGTTAGATCCATTCCAAGAACGCTCCATGCCTCTTTCACCACAACTGGATGCAACACAGGTGCAGCTGTCTTGATCTTGTTGCTGCGCTGACATTGGGGACACTCCTCAACCTTTAAAACAAGCTGTTGTGTAGACTATGACAATCATTTCAATTCTTAGACACTACTGTATACTGCACTTTTAAAGCAATATGTGATTTAGCACATGACTCGCTTAAATACTTGACTGATTGTTTTGTGGGGTTTTTTTCCTTGGGAGTTCACCAGAACCAGAGAGCAAATGGTGAAAAATGCCGACTCCTTGTGACTTTATTAAGAAAGTCTTCTGTCACCCCCCAAAATAAAACTCACTCGCCATTGATGAAATGCTTTTTTGACTCCCTCCGAATCATCCGTTTTCTATTCCGCTCATTGTTGGAATTATGTGTGTGTGTGATATGTTTTGTGTTTTATGTAATTCTACATACTTCTACGAAATGTTTTACATAATTCTATGTAAAACATTTTGTTTTCCATTGTCCCACTGTCCATTTTTTTGCTCTTACTAATGCTTCCCAAACAACTCTCCTCACTCTCCATACATAGGGTTTAAGAGATTAAAGCAGTGGTCTTCTGTTAAGATTATATTTGCTTCTTTCTCCCAGGCACTTTTGACATATAATGTTGATGTCTTTTTGTGTGATTGTAGGCAGGAGTATATTCTGGAGACCACTTTATTATGAATTTTACCTTTATATGCACTTATTAGAATATCGATGAGGTCTGTGTCACCCTTTTTTTTTTAAATTAGAATTTGATATTTTTATTAAAGTGATGCCGAAGCTGCAAGTATCTGTCGAAGTCTTGTTTGTCTAGATTGTGGTTTGCTTGTAGTTGTTGGAAACTGTCAAGGCCTGAGACAGATGTAATTACACAGTATGAAGTAATGCCTCTACGAGTCAGCTCTTTAAATCTCAAGTCAAGTTGTGCTGGTTTGAAATCTCTATCATGTTCGACCCATCTTAATAACCAAGATTTTTTTTTCCAGGTGCGCTTTGCTCATCTCTTTGTACCAAAAATTTAGGGGAGTTTTTATAACATCACATAGGTTATTAGAGTATATAGTCTTGAAAGCTTTGTCACCCAGCAGAGATTGAAGTGGGATATCTAGTTGGTCAAATTCTAGCTCCTTCCATTTTGCATCGTAACCCGCCCTGCACCAGTATATTACTACCACTATATACTGCAGTTGTGCTGCTTTATAGTAGTCCTCCAAGCATGGGAGTGACATCCCTCCCTGTTAAGTGTAATGTTTTGTAGCATACCCTTGGTTTCTTGTTCTGCCATATGAATCTAGAAATGATCTGATTCCATTCACTGAATTTCTTATTGGGTATTTCTACAGGTAGCGATTGGAGTAGAAATAACAATTGTGGAAAAATAACCATTTTTTAAGTATCTATTTGGTTGTAAAAATCAAGTACTAGGGGGGTCCAACTGTCCAGATCATTTTTAATTTTGGTTGTGATGCTGCCGTAGTTTACGCAATATAAATCTTTGGGGGTCTTGGGAATATGAAGACCTAGGTATTTCAAAATTCTGGTTTTCCATTTAAATTTAAAGGACTTACGTATGTTTTCTTGAGGTATGTAATTAAAAGTAAGAGTTTGAGTTTTCTCTATGTTCAATTTGTATCCCGAATATGAACCACATTGGTCGAAGGAGGGCATTCATTTAGGGAGACTGGTATCCGGGTCGGATAAAGTCGCCAGGATGTCATCTGCATATAAACATGTCTTATATTCTTTCCCCTTGAATAGTATTCCCGTGATTTCTGGGTCTTCCCTAATCGTTTGAACAAGTAGCTCTATAGATAGAGCAAACAAGATGGGGCTCAGTGGGCAGCCCTGTCAGCAACCCCTCTCCAAACGGATTGTACCTGAAAGACTGCCATTTATTCTGATCCGGGCCACAGGTGAATTATATTTAGATTTTAAACATTTTATAACTGTATTGTTAAAGCCAAAACGTTGCAGGACCAGGTATAAAAATTCCCATAGAACAGAGTCAAAAGCTTTTTTTGTGTCAAAGCTAATTGCTAAGGACATTGTGTTTCCTTTGCTCATTATATGGAACAGATGTATAGCTCGCCTAACATTGTCTTGTGTTTGTCTATTTTTAACAAAACCTGTCTGGTCCGTGTCAATTAGGTCAGGGATAATATTTTCTAGTGTGTTGACAATAATTGAAGTGAACATTTTATAATCAGTGTTTAAAACTGAGATAGGTCTGTATGAGCTGCAATCTGTCCTATCTTTCCCTGGTTTCAGTATTACAGATAATATGGCCTGTTTCCAAGATGGTGGGGTCTCGCCACCTTTTAAGACATAGTTAAAACAATTTAATAAATAGCAGTGCGGTCACAGAGTCCCTAAAAGTCTTATACCATTCTGCTGGTAGTCCATCTCCCCCGGCTGCTTTGCTTGTTTTCAGTTTAGAAATTGCCTTGTCGACCTCTGCATTTGTAATCTCTGTAGTTAAGCACTTATTTTGTTCTGTGACAACAGATGGCAGGTCTAGGGATTTCAAAAAATTGATTGACTGTTACTGCTTCTGCTAATTCGGGTTGAGTGTATAAATTCCTGTAGTATGATTCAAAAGACTTATGTATTGCTTCTGGCTTATAACACATCTGGTTGGTGACCGGGTCCTTTACTTTATATATGGATCTTCCAGACTGTTGTTTTTTAAGTCTCCAGGCTAAGAGTTTTTTAGCACGGGGTCCATTTTCATAGTGGGTTTGTTTGATATACTTAAGTGTAAGTTCCTCCTGGTCGTTCAGTTTCTTATTTAGTTCTGATTTTACTACGGTTATTTGTTACAATAAGGTGGGGTCGTTAGTCTCTACATGCTTCTGTTCCAGTGAATCTAATTTACTTGTCAAGTCGTTAAGGTGTTTAAGTTTTTCTTTTTTCCTTTGTGATGCCCAACTTATAATCTTCCCACGCAATACTGCTTTTCCAGCATCCCATAAAATACTGTGACGTTACTGTGCTACCGTTAAGGTCTGTATATTCCTTCATTTCTTTCCTAATGTAATCTTCAAATCGGGTGTCATTTAATAGGGAGGTGTTGAGTCTCCAAATAGTGTTTTTGTGTGGGTGACCTACATTTATTTTCACATATACACCTGAGTGATCTGATATGTCGCTAACACCAATTCTACAATCTAAAACCCTGTGTCTGTCTGTTCTGAACATAAAGAAATAATCGATCCTCGAGTAAACTGAATGAGGGTGAGAGTAAAAAGTCAATTGTTTAGTGAATGTATGAAAATCCCTCCATACATCAAACATACCAATCCTTTTAATCATCTTCTTAATATTTAGTGACTCAGGATTTGTTTTCTTTGTCGGGTTTGATGAGTCTAGAGTGGGATGCAGCTGTACATTCCAAGGGGACTCGTGCCACGCAAAGCCTATTCCGACCTGGCGATCCTTCATTCATCATTCATTTTCCATACCCGCTTAGTCCCGAGGTCAGGGTCACGGGGGTCTGCTGGAGCCTATCCCAGCTGTCATAGGGCGAAGGCAGGGGACACCCTGGACAAGTCGCCAGTTCATCGCAGGGCCACATAGAGACAAACAACCATTCACACTCACATGCACACCTACGGACAATTTAGAACGTTCAATTGACCTCACATGCATGTTTTTGGAGTGTGGGAGGAAGCCGGAGAACCCGGAGAGAACCCACGCAGACACAGGGAGAACATGCAAACTCCACACAGAAAGGTCCCAGGTCCAGGCCCCGGAATCGAACCCACAACCTTCTTGCTGTGAGGCGGCAGCGCTAACCACTGCGCCACCGTGTCCCTGGCGATCCTGTTTGAATCCATTAGCAACCAGCTACATTACCCCGGGCAGCTTCACGGGTACAGGTGGATGTATGCTAAATGCAGAGAAAATGGACTGCGTGTGAGAAAAGAGTCTGTGCGTTTGGTTTTGAAGGAGCTGGATCCAAGAGGAGTGTCATTAAGGCAAGCGGGGCGTCTCAGACGGAGGAATTACTTCTCAAACTTCTCAACTTCATCTGGCACCTGGACTCATATGATGAACTGAAGCCATATGGTATTTGTGTGAATGGATGTATCGATGGCTTTTCAAGAAAAATAATCTGGCTCAATGCTTGCACAACAAGTAGTGACCCAAAAGTAATTGGAGGGTGCTACATAGAAGCGGTACAGCGTTTTGGGGGGTGCCCTAGAGTTGTTCGAGGCGACCTTGGAACCGAAAATGGCCATGTTAGAGGCTTCCAGCGTTTCCTCGTTCCTGTTCAACCAGACGACACCCTCGATAGTTACTTGGAGGGGGCCAGCACCGCCAATCAAAGAATTGAATATTGGTGGGGTTTCCTGCGTGGCCAGCGCATGGAGTTCTGGTTAGCCTTGTTATCAGACCTCAGAGACAACGGGCATTTTGATGGCGAGTTTCTGGACAAAAGTCTCCTGCAGTTTTGTTGTATGGGCCTCCATACAGGTGAGTTCATGAATAATGTTTTATTTTCATTTTGTGCGCATGTGTATGTGAGTGAGAGAGAGGGGAGGGAGGACAGAAACGGGAAAGGGGGTGTTGGGAAGACAGACAGACAGAGACGGGAGGAAAGGAAAAAGAATGCTAAAGAGAAGGGGTAGAAAAGGGAAAGGAACAGAGATGGAAGGGGAGAGAGATGGAACAGAAGGGTAGAAACAGAGAGGATAAGAGATGGGGAGAAAGAGGGGGGGAGGGAGGGATGAACAGAGACAGGGAGGGAGGGAGAGGGTGGGGTTGCTCATGTGTGAATGCTGTAATTTAGTGTTTTATTTATGTTCTGCTGGCACAGCTCTTCCTAAATGTATACATTTTCTACAGGATGAGTTGGATGACACTGCACAGGTGTGGAATGCACACAACATCAGGCCATCAAGAAACCTGAACGTCCCCAGCGGTCGGCCTAATGTGACGCATGCTGTTCCTGAACTTGACCGAACAACAGATTTTCTCTCCCCTGTTGAAGATGAACACATTCAACTGTGCAAAAATGAATGTGTCTTTCGGCTGGCTGTACCATGTAATCCAGATATTTATGAACTCTGTATCATCTTTATGGCTGAGTCCCATCTTGCTCCACCAACAGATCCGTATCAGGCTGTGAACTTGTATTTGCACCTAAGAGAGGCCATCACTGCATCTCTCTAAACCACCCGACCCTCTCCACAGGAAGGACACTTATTCCACTGCATATGCGTTTTTCTTGTGAACACAGAACACTAGGCTTTACACGATCACGATTTTTGTGCCGATCACCGATCAGTGAGTTTAAATAAACCGATCACTGATCACCGATCCGATCACGTTAGGGGCAATAAATACTTGTTTCTGTACACCCCTTGCCTTCTCACGAGCACCGTCTAAAGTTGTTTGCTTTAGCATCCGTTTCAGAGTTTGCTTTTCTTTTTCTTTCTCCGCGCTGCGTTTCTTGAACTCGACATGCTCCTCCTTGTGTATCTTTTCCAAGCGCCTGATTAAATTTGTGGTGTTGAAATTTTTTACCAAAGTTCCCCCGCGAGGTACTGTAGCGTTGCATATATTGCCGATTCAAAGAAACGTTATTGTCCGTCACATAGCGACAGTACTCAAAACAGGAAGAGGCACGAAGACAAAAATGAAGGTTTTTGAATCATGAATCATTAGCTCTCGGTGTTATGCCCCGGCCTAGGGGGAACCAGGACACAACATAAAGGCTCCCCCCCTTCTCCCAGCTCTCAAATTAGACAAAGGTGCTTCGTCCACAGGATGGTTTTTATTAAACGTCACCATCATTGCACTGGCGTCAGGGAGGGCATGGCCAAAACAACAAACAAAATGGCTCTCTTATGGATCTTACCTATGAAGAAAACAATCAAATAAATGACAGTCAAACTAACCTCCTTAACTAAAACACAGGAGAAAAGGGTCACAACACAAATGGCTTCCCTCCCCTACGGGCTACGTGGACACAAAGGGAACTGAAATAGATTACAAAACAGAATTGATGGCTGAACACAGAATGCTGCTGCTGCGGCACATGGCCTCTGGTTGGGAGCTGGGAGAAGGACAAAGAGACCGAGGTGTTGAAGTCCTCCTCCTTAAATATTGGCACCAGCCAATCACCTTTCCGCACCTGGAACAAGCAAAAAAAAGGGAACACAGGATCTACTGCGCCATCTAGTGCCCAAACGGACACACAGCAGACAAAAGGAACTGACAACAATGTAAACCCAAATCTATAGATTTACATAACACTCGGATACAAACAAATAAACATGTCGATGCTGTGAAACTACTTTGGAGGAAATGAGACAGATTAAAAAAGTTTCAACACGACCATGACGTCATTGATTGGTGATTCATGACATGACGCCCGATCATGAACGTTTCAAAAAATGCCAAATATCGGCCGATCCGATACAGCCGATAAGATGGGTGTAAAGCCTAGAAAACACACACAGGTGATGAAGTGGAAATGAATAAGTACAAACCTGCTGCACTGCTGTGACATTGCTGGAGGCAGACTCAGTCATGTGGACAGTTGAACGTGTTGCCCACACCTGCAAATACAAGGACACAAAGTAACGTTTAAAGAACTGCATTTATTGTCCTATCACAAAGATGCACACAATGAAATACACATATCCCAAATACCAACATCTCACTTGTTTGTTTTGGTTTTTGAGGCAACGCGTGCTGATCGACGTCTCAGGCTGGACATTTGGAAGAACATAAAGAAATGAATTCATAAACAAAGTAACACACTAATTAAACTGTACATGTACTGTACATATGTGATCTTGTGTTGATAAGAGGGGTGGGGCGATACGGCTAACCCACGATTCGATACTGTGACGATATTTGGCCCACGATAATGACAACATCACGACACACGATATCTTCGATATCTTCGAAATTTTGCAGACGATATTGTCATAACCCGGCTCAAGAGTTATGACAATAACGGAAGGGACACTGCGGATTGCAATTAATCAAAAGGTTTATTATAACAAAATAGATAATTGTAAGCAAAATAATGAAATATATGGTGTGTGTTTGTCAGTATTCATCAGTAATGTAAGTGTGGATGAGTGAATAATAGGACGTGGGGTGTTGTCAGGTGCAAAACAGAACAGAAGAAGCTGAGAGTCGGCCAGACGCCCATGGCTGCTGGATGGAGAATGGGGAAGAGACCGAGCGGCACACGCAGTCGGCCTTTTATCCTGCGGGGGGCATCGGCACAGGTGTCCTAATCGGAAGATGCCACACCCACATCCACCGCTACCTAGAAATGGGAAAACAGCTGGGAGCCACAACAAGTTATATAGAGACAGGGTCGTCACAATATGTGACTGAAAAAGAAAAAAATACCCATAAAAAGGAAAATGCCTGTGATCTTGCATTTATTCCAAAACTTTGTATAATGTACAAACAAACGTGCACTGCACAAGCAAACATATTAAAGTGCATGAACATTAATAACTTTCATGTAAACAAGGACAGTGCTTTCTGGTAATGTAAAGTCAGTAGCAACTTGTCTTATCGCAACTTGGGGACTTGGGATATACAAACCGACGGGAAGATGAGAGAGGGAAAAAAATCCTTTCACTGCCCCGATTCTGAAAATCAATAAAAAAAAATGATGCAGACAAAATAAAGAAATAAATAACCGCGTCCCCAAAATATACGGGACAAAGTGAAGTGCGTCCCCCATCAGTTCATTACGGGACAGGCTTTTTAGTTGCCAAATATGGGACAATCGCGTATTTTACGGGAGGGTTGGCAACCCTATCTAGACCACAGACGGAAATTAAATGAGGTTTTGTCATTTTCCCTAAAAAACGGGACAAATTGTGTCCTGGGAGAGATTTTATCTTTCCCGGGACAGGTGGACAGGTGGTGTTTGGAAAAAAATATTGATATTTGCCGTCAGTGTATCGATTATTTATTGCGACAGAAAGCACAACAATATATTGCAATATTGATTTTTTTTTTCACCCACCCCTAGTTGATAAGTGTATGAATAATTGTGTGAATGTTACCGTGGCAGCTGGGGAAACCCTGCCAGTTGACTCCACGACGGTCTCCATGTGGTCCAGCAGCACAGCCTCACTGAACCACACGGGATTGGACGGGATGTCTGTGTGAAATGCAGTCTCAACAGCTGTTGGTACTGTCTATAAAAAAAGAGGAGAGGAAATCAGAGTCAACTTAGGATAAGTGTTCATTTTTAAAATAAAAAGTTGCACAGTTTGACAAATACACGATTGGGGGGGAAAAAAAAAAAGAGGGATGAACAGGTTACCTCAACCTCCTGTCCAACAAGAGTCCATTACAGGTCCATACACTGGCATGTAGACAGGACCTGTCACAACCACTCTGGGAGACACCCTGGGCGATGATTGGTTGTGGCACAACACCCCTGGCCTAGGTGAAGGGGGTGCGAGCTGATGGAGCACTGCAGCATGCAGACACTCCACCAAAATCAGTCCTGAGGTGCACCTGAACAGAAAACAACATGTTAACACATATTTGTCATATCAAATGAAGAGCAAGTAAGGCTGAAGAAGGCAAAACTTAAACCATCATAACACCACCATGTACAGCTGATGAAGGGGGAGGTGATCGGCCATATACACAAATGTTAAACCTGGAAGAAGTGTCACATAATCAATTATGTAATCACACAATTCTAAGAAATATCTGTTAGCACAGTGTCACTGAAGAGAAAGAAATACAACAAAAATATGTATTTTACACACCCATGCGTGCAGCAACACGATGATATACTTGACGTAGCGCTGTTTGTAGTTCTGGCTTGACAGTCAGGCGAGGTGGAAAGTCAAGCACAAACACCTACAAAATAGTTGTATATAAAAAAAAAAACCCAAACAAACATAAAAATGCAAAATAAATTCATGAATATTCTTGTTATTGAACTATGGATCATGGAATTACTTGATATTGATAAAACAAAGTGGCGATGACATTCATGTGTTCAAATTTGTTTGTCACAGCAGATAAACAAACCTTGGGCCAGCGGTCCAACACAGTTGCCAGTAGCGCAGCAAAATCCTGGGCGGAGTCTGTTACAAGCCCGTGTTCAAGGTTGTTGCCCGGGGCGAGAACACAAAACCATCCACAAGTGGACAGAGATGTGAGTCTCCCACCACCAGTACAAAAACATAAAGAAACTCGTGGCTTGACAAAATCACGACCCATACCTTCTTGTCTGGTTGCTGGGCCTTAAGAACGAACTTGCACTGTTTTGTCAGTCAGGAGCAAAACGGGCCATCTTCGCACCCAGGTCGCTGCCCAGTACCGCGCCCTGTGTAAATTGACAAAAAAGAAAAATCTAAATATGTTTTTGTAAGATTTATTTGGAATACAACATAACAACACAGGCAGAACATGAAATCATGAACGTGGAAGTACTCACGACGTTCAAAGTCCTTCCAAGGTGGAAAAGGTGTCCAATTCCGTTTTTGCTCCAGGCGTCGTTTCATGGCCAGAGAGCGACGGAATGCCTTGGTGTTCGGCATCTGAACAATGAGATGAAAGATTGTGTCATTTTCAATGAAGGACAATGATAACACAAGTTTACAGAAAAAAGTGATGTTTTCTCACACACGACATCAAAACACAGAAAGGTTTCTGTACCTTTGCAGCTGGAGACGATGAGCTTAAATCAATAAAGCAAAAGAAAATGTGTATGTGTGCTCTTGGACCCTAACCCTAATGCCATACAAGTCTATGGGGTGAAATTTCAGCTTTGTCCTACAGATATGGGGCCACTTGCTTTTTCATCAGGAGCCCCCAAGAAGCACCCACACCAAATTTGGGGCTTCTAGTCCTTGAGGAACCCCAAAACCCTAACCCTAATTTCAGATAACCCTAACCCTAACCCTAGTTTCAGCCTTATTGTTAACCCTAATTCAATGCAAGTCTATGGGGTGAATTTTCAACTTTGTCCTAGAGACATGGGGCCACTTGCTTTTTCATCAGGAGCCCCCAAGAAGCACCCACGCCAAATTTGGGGCTTCTAGTCCTTGAGGAACCCCGAAACCCTAACCCTAATTTCAGATAACCCTAACCCTAACCCTAGTTTCAGCCTTATTGTTAACCCTAATTCAATGCAAGTCTATGGGCTGAATTTTCAACTTTGTCCAAGAGACATGGGGCCACTTGCTTTTTCATCAGGAGCCCCCAAGAAGCGCCCACGCCAAATTTGGGGCTTCTAGTCCTTGAGGAACCCCGAAACCCTAACCCGAATTTCAGCTAACCCTAACCCTAACCCTAGTTTCAGCCTTATTGTTAACCCTAATTCAATGCAAGTCTATGGGGTGAATTTTCAACATTGTCCTAGAGACATGGGGCCACTTGCTTTTTCATCAGGAGCCCCCAAGAAGCGCCCACGCTAGATTTGGGGCTTCTAGCCAATGAGGAAAAATTTGGAGCAGACACTTAAGGCACTTAAGATCCTCAAAGGACTGTTGCCACTAACTAGACCAAACAAATGGTTTCAATGGACTGGTTAATTCTTCTCTCGTGGCCGGCAGCTCCACTGCCTTAGTGCTGGAGATGCCCGCTCAGGGGCGCCGCCAGGAATTTTGGGCCCCCTTCAAAAAAACAAAAACAAATGGGCCTCCTTTGCGCAGCGCTTGTCAAAAGTTTCACATCACTCAAAAAATACAGTATAGTTCAATAATAGTGCTTGAGTCCATCTTGACAGTGTCAATGTATTTTTATTGTGAATTCTCCACAAAGCAAACTCTTAACATTTATGAATGATTCAAGAAAAAACACTTGATGTCTCTCGGACAAAGTTGAGCTTTGACCTTCATAGACTTGCACTGCATTAGGGTTTAGCGATAAGGCTGGAATTAGAGTGAGGGTTTCGGGGTTCCTCATGGGCTAGAAGCCCCAAATTTGGCGTGGGTGTGTCCAGGGGGATCCTGATGAACCTGAAAGTGGCCCCATGTCCCTAGGACAAAGTTGACCTTTGACCCTCATAGACTTGTATGGCATTAGGGTTATCAATAAGCAATACAAACCTGGTGAGTTTAAGACTTAGTGACTCTACGTACATGAATGTATGGGGTACCCCGTCCTTACCTTGTTCCAACCTTCCCTCCACAAACCTGGCTGTTCAGTGCCGAAGTCAAAGTGAGAGAGAGAACAAAGAAGGAGGAGGGCCTGTGAAGCCGCTGCTGATTGGCTCGTTGGTCAGTTGAATGAGCCAATTCTAGAGCTCCCCTCGGTGTCCACACACTGCAAAATATATCTAAGAAATAAACACTTAAATTGAGAAAGAACAGGCTAGAAACAAGTCAAATTATCTGCCAATGCAGTAAGATATTTAGACTTGGTAAGATTTCTTAAAATAAGACGATATATCTAGGCATTTGAAGAATGGAAAAACTCTTGAAATAAACAGTAAAGCACTCATTCCAAGGACTGTACTAAGTCAAATAAACTTGATACTAGCTTCTCAATTCTTTTTTTCACGTTTGCTTCTTTCTTAATTTGAATGAAAAGATCTTAAAACCAGACCTACTAACAGTGCAATTCTTCTTAATTTAAGTGTTCACAATATGAGCTTTTTTTTTCTCAAAATGAGACAAAGCATCCACCCCCCCTACGCCCACCCCCCCCCAAAAAAAAAAAATTCAGCAAACAGAATTAATATTGTCAACAACTATTTATTCACTTAAATTGCTGACAGTGCCTTCACTGCCTTGTAATAAAAACGTCACTAAGGCATTGCATCTTAAAACAATCTCAAGCAATTATTTCTAGAACGCAAGTAATGTTTTGTTCTTACAATATTCACCGTCATCATTATTGAACATTGATTCAGATTCCCTGACACTCAGTTACACAAAAAAAACAAAAACAGTATGGGGACAGCATATAGTGTTGTGTTCCTATCACCACTGATAACATGTTTGTTCCAACAGACTCCCACCCACCCTCAAGTTACAACTACCAGGGGAGTGTATCACTACCTATGCCTAGTACACAGCTCTACTCCCCAATAAAATCTTTCCATTCTGCCATGGTCTTTTTTGTATGAGGCTGTGGTGTCTCACTCATGGATAGTGTCCTGTAGCACTTCTGTCTGAATGACAGAGAGAAGGGTTGCCACACACTTTTGGATATGTGAGGTGCAGGGCATAGTAGTAACCCATCAGATGAAGCAGACCGTCACTCAAGTCTTCCGTGGCTCCAAGACAGATGAGACAGCAGGTCCCATCAAACAGCAACACAGGGGTGCAGAAAGACCTCTTCTGCGAGTACATTGTGGGATCTTCTGTTGGCTAAAGAAAAAGAAGAAGGAAATGCCACATCCATGCATGGAACTATGAAGTGTTGAATGTGAGAAAATGCGAACAAACTTTCACCTGAATGACATGAAGCAGTGCATCACTGGCATGTCCCAGCTTCTTCGGTGGTGGACTTGGTGAAGGAAAGAGTGTGGGGAGTGCTCTGAGCAGCGCGATGGAATATTCCACTGGAATAGAACAAATCAACTTTGAGTTCAAAGTTAGTCTTCCTAAAAATGAGTCTTATTAGGTTTGTGTTGATCACAAAAAAAATCTTATTTTTTCAGCATGAAGAGTATTACCATTCTGCATCTATTCATTCAGCGCAACATAAACCATCCTATGTCCCAGGAAACAGCAACACAGTCAATTAGAGACACAGCAAAATGACTCACCTACATCCAGCGTTATGCGTGGCTTCATCACTTCATTTTTTTTCCAAACACCATAAAATTACACATTGGTGCAGAAGTCTTCCCATCTCTTTTTTTAGTTCATCAATGAATTTTCTGTTGCCCTTATCCAGAATGCGCCGCAGCTCATTCATCGCCTATAATGCAAGTCAATGTTAAAATCTGCAAAAATGCTTGCTTTTCATCATAAACCAAAACAAGTTAATCACTTACACGATAAAGATCCTTGACACATGGATATGCATCCAGGATCTTTGTTGGCCTTGTCCTGTTCTTTCAGAACATCACTATCAATGAAGGATCTTCTTGTTTGAAACTGCAGGTCAAGAATTTGGGAGACAGCATCTTGGTTGGGTTTTGGTTTCTTGTACAGCTCCTGCAGGGTCTGATAATGTCTGGCCTGTGCTGTCAGACCATCTTTGGCTGATGAAATGGAGGAGACAAATCAGTAAATCAGTCAAATGGATGAAATTGTTTGGAGCATCAAAATATATCAAATGACAATTCAAATGTAAAAATGCCTGTGATATATCATGATATCCAAAACTATCATAACATTGCCTGGCTTTCATACATTATCATTATTATTAAAATGGACATGTTTCTACTTACGTGAAGTGTGGCCATTATCAGAACTGCGCCCTGGTGTGTGACACAAAATAATTGTTGATCCACCAATTGAGTCTGCATCATGATCTTCTTCTTGGTCACTTGCTGAGAAGTCAATGCGATGCCTTTTCTTCTTGTGGCCCCTCTCTGGTGAATCTCTTGTGAAGATTCTTGTAAGTGCTCGCTTGGTAAATAAAATTTCACTCATTGAAAGAACAAATAAAGATGGAAAGTGAACATGCACAGATAAAAAAAGTATCAGCCAAAAATAACCACACGCTTCAAAATCTAAGTGCGCAAAATAATATAATCACTTACATGTTTCATTGTTTTGTCTTAATCCTTCAGCATGGGATAATAATCCACTAGTCTTTGAGACATTGCAGTGACTTCATGCTTAGAAGGGTACAAGACCACCTCTCCTTGCTGACTGGCTCTCAAGATAGAAATCATGCTGTGACAGTGTTTCTCACCAGCCTGCATCTCAGCTCTTTGAACATGACACATTTCCCCTCACTGGCAGTGCGGGCCATCTGGAAGTAGTGCTTACGAGCTTGCTCCAACTCACTGTCTGTATAGAGGGTGGGCAAACTTTTTTAGCAACGGGCCACATGACAGACCTGCATCGAGTCGGCGGGCCACGGAAGGGGGGGTTGTAGGTAGGTACAGAATTAGTCCGGGTGCAGAATCGTTCTGGGCGTAGTGACTGCCCGATACGGCAACTCCATTGGGACATACCTCTACATCGCGGTCGAACGTGATATATGGATAGATCACGGTCAAAACGCTATTTCGCGGGTGATAGATAGATAGATATATAGATAGATAGATAGTGTGTGTTGAATACATACATTCGTATATATATATGTATATATATATATATATATATATATATATATATATATATATATATATATATATGTATATATATATGTATATATATATACATATATATATATACATATGTATATATATATACATATATGTATATATATATATATATGTATATATATATACATATATGTATATATATATATATATATATGTATATATATATATATATATATATATATATATATATATATATATATATATATATATATATATATATATATATATATACCATACCTACACCATACCTACACATGACATACCATTTAAAATTGATACTGTGACATCATCCAGCTCATCCATTATTGGCCCCGGTTTGGATGTCCATTTAATTTCTCCTCAATCTGGCAGGGAAAAAAAATCATCATATTAAGGTCACAATTAGGACAAGCTAGCCTTCCGACTCAAGATCCGTTTTTTTACAATGCCCATCTGCCATGGATCCCAAAGTTCCCATGCAATTAAAAGTTGTGACACCTTATCTGAATGATAACCATAGACAGCTCAACGGATTGCTAGTCATACAGACAACAATCAAAATTGGAGTGAAACTTGTAACCACAATGCCTGCAACATGGTGGTACTTATGGTAATAATCATCAAATACCAGTGTTCTTTGTGACAAAATGACAACATCTGATAGGATTGTGCCACCTTGAACTGCAATCAACTTAAATTTTGATAAAAACAAGCAAATTGTACCTAAACTACATCTTCAATCAATCCAATTTGAGCACCCTCTACCCCATAAACTGAAGATACTGCAATACAAACTTGGTAGTACAGTATTTCGTCATGCCACATATAACTAGGAATGATAATTGCTTGTTCACATGACTAGAATTGCAGTACATCAATCCAATACAAAATACACACTTGTCATCAAGCTCATAAATCCATCGAGTCGAGATGAGCACGTGCACGGAGTCGGACTCCGTGAGTTCACATAACCAGAGCATTGCGTTTGCATAAATTATGCACGGCTATCGAGCTAGAAGCCGAGTCCGATTTGGTGCACACAACCACACTATAACGCCTCTCAATGTCCTAACCCATGCCACGCAACACAAACGTGAGGGACCGATATGAGTTTCTCACGGGACCAGCAGTGAAGTCACAACCGTCGCCCCACATGAAATGTCGCAGCAGGAGCCTGAGGATTTTCTGAGTCAACATGCTGATCAACAGGTAACGTAATGTTGGCTTCCTTGACGACATTAGACAACTCCCTGTTTATATTTTATCCATATTTTAGTACAAAGCCTCCTTGTTTTCTGATCTGCTCCTGTTTGACTTGTTCGGTTTTTGTTTTGACATTATGCTGTTAGTGTTTATTTCAAATTAACAAGAAGTACCGGTACAGATAGTAGGAAATTAATATAACACTTGCGTCAAACAAAGAATAACTAACTGTACATATCATGTCTACAGGAAGGAGCTGGTACATTAAGTGAGAATATTCAAGAATATTAAGAGAAGATATATTCAAGGTTGTCCTGAGGTCAACTGTACCAACCATTGCCAGAGCTTATGGAGCAATTTGATGTTATTGTACAGTAAAAATGGAATATTGGAGCTGTCGCAAAACAAAACAAAAAGCCAACTTTAAGGCTTATTATCTCCAAAATGATACAGTAATCAATCACATTTAGAAATCAAATGTTTCTAAATGTCAAGTCAGTAATGTCAAGTCAGTGCTTGATGTGTCATCAGCAGGCGTCGGCGTCAGTAATGGGGCATCGGCGGGTTTCAGGGCGGAATCGCCAGGCGTTGGGAAGCGTTGGCGGGTGTCGGGGGCTCGTGGCCAGGTGGCGGACGTCACGGCAGGCAGTGGCCAGGTGGGCTCAGTCCCACAAACGCTGCTTACAGCTTTAATTTTGTATTGCTTTGATAACATTGTTTAAGTTGAGTTTAAATTTACACTATTTTTTTTTTCTTATCTGCTAATTGTTCAAAAATGCTGATGTTAATAGTGTGTTTGCACAGTAAATGTTATGGCACTTTAATTCATATGGCAGTACATTTAAAATAACTGGCCGTCAAGTTCCAGGAACTGACAAACTGCACTGAGTTGAGTGAGATTCTCCAAAGGAACTCCAGTATAAATGTGGACTTTACATTCTAGTCCCCTGTGAAGAAAAACCCAAAAGTGAACGTTTTTGTGCCTCACCCTTTCTAACTGGGACATTTGCAAGGGAACGCAGACTGGTTATGCATATTGAATATTCCTGCCTTTAGTGAGAGATCGGTGAGAAACAAGTTTTTGTGTCGTCCTGATAAAAGAAAAATGTTTCTGCTGTTACCTCAGAAATTGCCCGTTATTATTGTGGCTCAGGATTTTGTAGGTAGATTTTTTTTATTTTTCATAAGGAACAGGATAACAGTAATGCCCTGGCATTGGCAATAAGCTTTAATTTTGTATTTGCATTTTTTTTAACTTTAGATTTACATTAAAAATGTTTCTGTGTAAAGTGCTGATGTTAAGTGTTTGCACGATAAATGTTATGGTGCTTTCGTTTATATGGCAGAACATTTAAATTAAAGTGTATGAAAGACTTCTTTTAAATTCATTATTGGCTTTTGCGTATACAACGTGATTAATCGTGATTGATCAGGTAAATCATGCGATTAATTGCGATTAAACTTTTTAATCGTTGCTGTAGTGCCGCATCCGGGCCTAATCTTCTTTTCACAGGACAATAGGAATTTATTGCAGCACGGCCTTCCGATGAACCACGTTGGGAGGACGCAGAGGTGGTACCCGATTGGCTGTGATGCGACTCTTCTGATGATCAGATCTCATTTGGGGTCAGGAGAGACCGTAAAATACCCACTTTAGGAAAACACTTTCCCCACAAATCACAGGGGGGAGTCAGTCCAAGGGGACCTGGCGCCAGGAACGAGGGGTCCTGCTTGGAACTATCCCCAAAGTTTACGACTCTTATCTGCTCCAGGACATTCCTCAGCTTTGAACAACAACACCAGATGTTCATGAAGGACTCACATTTGCAAAATGTTAAAATGTTAAAAACTGTATTTTCTTCTCCACAGGGACACTTCAAACTCACGTATTCACAATTGTTGTCAAAATTAAAGCACAAATGGACTTTGAATGGTTTCCCTAACTCAAGGTTTGGCCAACCCAGGATTCCATCCTGAAGGAGATGTACAATGGAACTTCAGGTGGAGCCACAGTGCCTTCAAGAGGCAGGAATAGGAAGTGCCTCTGGGGGGTTGATGTAGACTTGGACAAACGTTTCATCAGTTTATCTCCCTCTGCGTTACACAGTTAATTCTTTCCTTCCCACATTTCTCTTACATGCCCCATGCTACACTCTAACAACTTTCACTCTCATTAGGGTTACAACTATGGCACACTCGTGTCTTAGCTATCTCTAGCATTACACACATATACATATGCACACATATACATATATATATATATATATATATATATATATATATATATATATATATATATATACATATATATATATATACATATATATATATATATATATATATATATATATATGTATATATATATATATGTATATATATATATATATATATACATATATATATATATACATATATATATACATATATATATATATATATATATATATATATATATATATGTATATATATATATATATATATACATATATATATATATATACATATATATATACATATATACATATATATATACATATATATATATATATATATACATATATATATATATATACATACATACATACACATATATATATATATCTATATATATATATATATATACACATACATACATACATATATATATATATATATATATATATATATATATATATACATATATATATAATATATATAATATAGATACATACACTCATATACGTTGGTAATCTGTGTTTCATATGTCTATAGTTATGTCGGCAAAAATAAAATAAAGATTTGTTTATGCCTTTGTTACCCTGTTTCATTAAAATCTCATTTTCAGGTATGTGTGTTTAGATTAGGTTTATACATATGTTGATATATTTGGTACTTTATAATTAAGACGGTTCAATATGCTTGTAAAGATAATGTCGTTTCTATCTGCTTAGTTATTTCGTTTTCGTTCTTAATTTTTACCTTTTTCAATTTTTCCTTCCACAATCTCGAGACCGATTTTTGTCATTTTTCCTTTTTCTGTTTTTAATTGGCTCAACGTCGCGCCTTCGAAGTAACCGAGTAGTTTGTTTGATCACCGCACTTATCTCGGATTACGCAAAGAAGAGCGCACGTCGATGCTGAACTGCCAGTGAAGACATCTCCCAGACAACAGCAGAACGGGCTTCCAGCGTCTGAGCTTGGTGTGTCCATCTGAGCTCCCTGCGCGCTGCCGGACCCGAACGGCCCGGTACCATCTCCCAGGACCACCTTGGAGGACCATCAAGCAGCGATCTCCCAATCACCTGCGGGCCGACGCTCATCCAACGTAAGCCTCGTCACTCGCTTTTGTTCTGAAGTCTGGTATGCATCATAATAAATTTAGTCTTAAATTCTAAAGCCCGTAAACAGTCTGGTTGGCTGTTCCAACAGCCGATAGGTCATAATTTTTCTTTCCCTTTTATTTTGCTACTTTAGGTCTCAGTTTAGGGTCCGTTTCCATTCACACACGCCTCACCATTAAGGTGAAACGGTACTGAGACTGATTCTAGTGTTTCTTGCTCACACTAACAACCAAGAGCAGGTGGTGCTCCGTAAATTTTCATATCAAATATTCTTTCCTCTGTTCCGAGTCGGTCCGTCCGTGGGAGCAGGGACGGCGTCACGCGTCCTCCCTGTCCCCTCGGAGTCCCTCTAGCAGTCAGACTAAGAATTGCATGTAAAATCCATGTTTATATATTTGGCATTCCGTTTCATTCCTTAGGGAGTTTGATCGTTCAAATTAAACAATCCTCCTCCCTCCACTACATTGCCCAGCCCCAGTAAAAACATTTTTCTGGTGCCAGCATTTCGTGAGGCAGAAGTTGATTCAGACTTCAGTGCCTTGGAGCGAATAGCTTCGCCACTCAACTGGCCAAGAGACATGTGGCCTGTCCTTCTCCAATGCAAGCGGGTGGGAAAAGCACAGGAGTTGGTGTCTGCTCTTTTCTTAGAAGACAGCCTGCAATATGATGTTGGAAAGGAAGCAATTTTTCCTGCTTATGAGCTTGTTCCTGAGCCCTACCGGTAAAAATTTAGGAACCATAGAAAATCTAGTGGTCAAACCTTTGTCGAGTTTGCATGGGAGAAAAGCAACCTCTTTGATAAATGGTGTGCAGCTAATGATGTCAAAAATGACTTTGAGTCACTCCGTGAGCTCGTTCTTTTAGAAGATTTTAAAGACTCTTTGCCAGAGAAGGTGGTAATGTTCTTGAATGAACAGAAAGTGTCGTCATTGTCCAAGGCTGCTGTCCTCGCAGATGAGTTTGTGTTGACCCACAAAAATGTCATCTCATCTTCCCCCCCGATCGGACAGGCCTTCTGCTTCTCGTCCCACAAGAGCCGAGTCTAGCCACCTCCCCCTTGAAAAGGCTAGAGGGAAGGGATTTCTGGTTTGGCCATAAAGTGGTAGACTGCGCAACACCAGGGCTCTCGACCGTCTAGGGTAAAAACTCCCCGAAAACTTGAATAACTATTGTCAGATATCATATTAACTACAAAGTGATCAGGGGAACGTTGGAATGGGAAGGAAAACTCCATTCAACCAAAACAGAAACACGGTAACAGACAATATGGCGGAACTACCAGCTAGCTCATAAACAGAGGGAGATGGCGAAACGAACTCCTCGTGACTAACGACGCGGAAAAGGGCTCGGACATAAAAATTATTAGCAAGGAGATACGGGATTTAAAAACGGAATCAAAAGAAGTCCTTCGCACGTTTGGAGAAACACTGAGGAACGACGTGGAAAAAGACTTGGACGACTTCAAAGACGAAATAAATCAACAACTTGCGAAAGTCGTCACCGAACAGGAGCTCCAGACCGGCAAGATCAACGAGCCTGAGTCGCGGATTGAAAAGCTAGAACGTTGGGCACAGGAAGCTAATGACGCTCTGGTCATATCACTGAGAGAACAAAAAGCTCTTCAGGACAAGTTAACTGACCTGGAGTCCAGGCCGAGGAGAAACAACCTACGTATCTATGGAGTCACTGAAGGAGAGGAGGGAGAATCTGTGGCCAAGTTTGTGGAAGACCTGCTGAAAAGCGAACTGCACCTGCCAGCACATTTTAATTTCCAAATTCAGAGAGCACACCGCTCATTTGCACAGAAGCCAGCGGACGGTGCCCAACCGAGACCCATCATTGTTAACTTTCTGGAATTTACTACCAAAGAGAGGGTCCTGAGAGAGCTATGGACAAAGAAAATAGAACTGGGGAATAAAGTACCGTCATTCCATCACGATTACGCGACAGAGATGGTCCAAAAGAGAAAGGAGTACAACACTGCTAAAAGAATCCTGAAGGAGAAGGGCATCCGCTTCCAGACGCCATTCACCAAGATGAGGACCCACTGGGATACGGGAACTCGAACCTACAACAGCGCAGAGGAGGTAAAGAAGGAATTGGCGAGACGCGGCCTGGTGGAGAAGACGGCGGTGGCGACGGGTGCGGAGGGGCCTGCGGCACTCGGTACCCCGCACTGCGACGGAGTGGCAGTGCAATGAGGGATCCTGGAGGGACTACGCATCAGCAGCGACACGAGCCAGAGAAAAGATACAAGAGTTTCAAAGATTCTTTGATTAAATTTAGAGAATAAAGGGAAGAAAGCTGGTAGGGATGTTCTAGTATGACCGGTGTTTTTAGTTGACAAATTATTAAAATTGAATTCCCATGTTAATAGAAAAGAGACTGTGGGAAGTCCGGGTCGCTCCTTTTTTTCTAACGTTGGACTCATTTAGAACGACTAAAATACTCATTGCAGGTTCAAGTGTCATTTCTAAGTTAGGTTAGATTTTTGACTGCCTTCACGCGGGCCGGACAGAGACACGCCGTAGTTTGGCCATGCCTGATCTACAGGAAACACATCTCGCTCAACAAGAGCACGACACACTGAAAAGATTTGGATATAGAAATGTTTTTTTTAGCTTGTTCAGGAAAGGCCCAAAGAGAGGTGTCACAATATTAATCTCTAATTCTATCAGTTTTGAAGTTGTTAAAAAAATAAATGACAAAGAAGGGAGATATGTAATAGTCAAAGGGAAATTGGATGATAACTCAGTTACTTTGGTCCAGGGTTGGACAAGTGCTTTTTGAAATCACTGTTTGAGATCATAGCTGTGGAAAGTGAAGGAATCCTAATATGTGCAGGGGATTTCAACATGATTTAAAAGCTAAACTCGACACAACTAATGGCAACAGAAGTCTGACCCGCCTGTCGAAACTTGTCAACGTCTCTCTAGCCGAACTAGGGATGTTTGATGTTTGGAGGGACCTCCACCCGTTACAGAGGACTATTTTTTTTATTAACATTACAGACAGATACAGAATAGAGGAATGTAAAATAGGAACGACTGACTTGTACTGACACAGTATTAATTACCTTATTATTTGTCTAAATAAGAGGAAGAAAAACACACTTTGGAGATTAAATGTGGGTATGCTAAATAATCCAAAAACACTGGAGGAGGTTAAGAAAGAGATTAAATGCTCTATGGAGGAGAACATAGATAGTCCAGTAGACACTTCCATACTGTGGGACACAATTAAAGCTGTGATGAGAGGGAGGTTAATAGCGAGGGCAGCCTATCAAAAAAAGACTAGATGTGGAGAGGGGGAGGGTCTGGTGGAGGTGGAGACAATTCTGATGGTGGGTATAAAGGTGGGTATAAAGGAAAATTGGGGTGGTGGTGGTGGGGGGGGGTTGCCTGACAACGCCACCTGGGGAGTTGCACCCCAGGAAATAAACTATAATAAAATTCCACGGGCTACACAGGTTCGTTACGCTTTGAAATTTAAGAGGACGAGACGGACTTCCAATGAAACAGCTTTATTTGACAACAATTTAAAATAGACCAAGTTTAGCTGTCTGAGTGTCAAAGAAATAAGAACCATACCAAAAAGACTGTTCAACATAAGAAAATAAGGGGAACAGGGCCAAAGAAACCAAAGAAAACTCAAAAAAGGGAATAAACAAAGCTAAGGGAATCACTACAAGCCAAAATTCACGCTATGCCAACTCCTTATTTATTCTTCGCGCGCACACACACACACACACACACACACACACACACACACACACACACACACACACACACACACACACACACACACAGGACCAAAACCCAAAACAAAAAGGTAACGATCACTGGGGAACAAGATATTAATGAACTAAAAAAGGAAATCAAACTATAACAAAATCGCTACTCAATAGAAAACCCAAAGTTTCACCAAAATTTCACAACAAAACAAAGAAAAGAAAACCAACCAAAGAAAGTGGTTACGCTAACAAAAGAAACAGACAAACTGAATTGTCTAAACCAAATAAACCAAAATCAAAGGAAAAGTGTCCGCGTTGTGTTGTTGTGTTGCTGTTGGAGGGCTACAACAACACAATGTCTTCGATGCTACGCTTTGTGCCGTCGCCACGGACCCCAAACTCTCATTCTTGTTGGATGCGGGTTCTGCGCAGACTGGTGGGAGAGTTTGTGTACAGGTTTTGCAAAGGAACGGTGTCTTCAGTTATACACACGCTCATTAAAGAGCCGACCGTGGAGGAAGCTTGTGCCGTTTCCAGCAGAATAACAGCGAAATTATCGAAATGAAAACAAATCAGAAAAACATCTCTTTGCTGTGCTTTTATTTACAAGTTGAAATTCTTCTAACTTACAAAAAATGTGAACGAAAAGGTAGAAATATAAATACGAACAAATACGTATTTGTTCAGGGCTGCGCAAAGCCGGAGCCCTGCATTTGCTGCGCTACCCTTTTAAAAAAGGTCTCTGTTGTGTGTAATTTTAATATGTCCATCTCTTTTAGAAGAGAAAGCATCGCCCCGGTCTCATCCTCTCTCCAAATGTCAACATTCTTATTCGCATTTGCTGGTTGTTTCACGCTGTCTGTTTTGTTAGACGACGTAGTTGTGCGGTGGCGCGTGCGCACTTGCGTTGTCCAGTTAATCGTCCGACTAAGGCGTATACATGGCCGAGAAATTAGAATTCCAATCGCATTATCTGGGTGTCTCAATCGGAGTTCTCCGATTCCAATCGGAGTTCTCAAACTCCGATCATAATCGGACTAAGGCAATAATTCAAATTTCTCTAGTACCATGTAAACGCACTGAGGGACGCAAAAATTGCACACCGGCGCAGGTGTGATTGATGACGCGAAGGTGGGGGCAAACCCACCTGCCACATAAAGAAGGACGTTACAAGAAGCTGGTAAACCAATGAACAACTCTGGAACAGCAACACAAAAGCAATAAGGACGATACAGTGTCACAACAAATAATCGGTGTCAGAAGGGAAATAGACGATGTCTTGAGGCTAGATGTTGAGAAAAAGCTGAAATTCATTAAACAGACCCACTATGAATCAGGCTGTAAATCAACCAAATATTAAGCAAGAGGAATAAAGGCCCAGCAAGCTTCTCATGCAATATGTAAAATTAGAGACCCATTAACGAAACAGCTACTACTTGAACCTGAAGAAATAGAGAGGGTTTTTAAAGATTACTATGAAAATCTATATACCCAACTCACGGCTAAAGAAGATTGTGAGATGAAAGAATTCCTTGACTCATTGGACCTACCAGCCATTGGAGATGAGCAAAATAGAAAACTCATTTCCAGTATAACCAAAAAAGAAATAGATGCTGCCATTAGCAGGCTTAAAATCAACCAAAGCGCCAGGTAGTGATGGGTTTCCTAGTGAGTGGTATAAAACATTTGGAGAAGAATTAACCCCGATACTCCTAAATTCTTTTAATCTGACTCTGACAGAGGGCAAACGGCCTCCCTCATGGAAAGAGGCTGTCATTCCAGTTATTCCAAAAGAAGGGAAAAATAAGGAACTTTGTGAATCGTATAGGCCCATTTCAATCTTAAATGTTGACTAGAAGATCTTTACTTCAATCATCTCAAAAAGACTTGAAAGTTTTATGCCGGACTTGATAGATGAGGATCAGTCAGGTTTTATAACAGGTAGGCAGACTCAAGATAACATTAGACGGGACCGTCTAGGGCTGGACGATAATTCGATAACGATATATATCGATCGATAGACGTGTGCTGCGATAGGAAAAAAAGGGGTCCATAAAAAGTTTGATAGAAAAAGTTTCACTTCCTTTTTCATCATAGCCAATCATGTAGCTTAATATTACGGTCATTTCTTCCTCCAACCAATCGCAAACGCAGACCCAGCGGCTCCACGTTGTCGGAGGAATCCGCTGCCAGCGCCAGCACCAAGCAAGTAAAGCAGACCAAACTGGACTTCTTGCAGTAAATACGACAAAGCGTCCAAGCGCCATAAGGACATCACCCATGTAGTAACATGCTTCATAGCGAGGGATATGCTGCCAATAACCACCGTTGAAAAGCTTGGCTTCAAACAGCTTCTCGCCACTCTTGACCCGCGATATGAAGTTCCAGACTGCAAGTATTTTTCAAACACAGCTCTTCCTCGTCTGTACAACGAGTGCAGGGAATCAGTGCAAAACGAGCTGTTAACCGCCACAACTTCAGACCTCTGGTCGAGTCGCACGTTTGAGCCCTATCTCAGCCTATTTTTTTTAATAAATAAATAAATAATAATAATAATAATAATAATAATAATAATAATAATAATAATAATAATAATAATAATAATAAAAACAAACAAACAATTCAGTTGTGTTTAAAAAAGGTGGTTGAATAAAAGTTTGAATTTGAATTCAGTGCTCGTGTGTTCTTTATTAAAAGTCTGTCATGAAGTAATAGTATAAAACATCCAGCGCTGCAATTAAAATATGTTTTAAATTTTTTTGATAATTATCGATATCGATCAATATGACTTTTTTTTATATCGATATGCTTTTTTTCTATATCGTCCAGCCCTAGGACTGTCCTATACATAATAGATCAGCTCCAAAAGTTGTTACTGGTGAGCCTTGGCTGTGTGAATTGGAGATTTCTTTATCAAGTTCTTGGGAAACTAGGGTTCCAAGAAAAGTTAATACAGTGTATTCAAGGTCTCTACCAAGAACCTACGGCAAGGGGGAGGGTCTGGCGGAGGTGGAGACAATTCTGATGGTGGGTATAAAGGAAAATGGGGGGGGGGTTGCCTGACAATGCCACCTGGGGAGTTGCACCCTAAGAAATAAAATATAATAAAATTCCTCGGGCTACACAGGTTCGTTACGCTTTGAAATTTAAGGGGACGAGATGGACTTCCAATCAGTCAGCTTTTTTAACAGGTAGGCAGACTCAAGAAGACATTAGACGGGTCCTATACATAATAGATCAGATCCAAAAGCAGGGCCTGCGAGCTGTTACTGGTGAGCCTTGGCTGTGTGAATTGGAGATTTCTGTATCAAGTTCTTGGGAAACTGGGGTTCCAAGAAAAGTTAATACAGTGTATTCAAGGTCTCTACCAAGAACCTATGGCAAGGATAAAAATTAATGGTACTCGTCAAGGATGTTGCCTAAGCGCTACATTGTTTGCTATGTTCATTGAGCCGCTGGCACAAATGATCAGACAAAGTAACAAACTAAAAGGAATACATATAGGAGAGCAGGGATATCTAACAGGGCTTTTTGCTGATGATATTATTTTGGTTCTCCAAGACCCGGACAGAACCTTACCTCATTTGATGTTGATAATAGAAACCTATGGTAAATACACAGGCAACAAGTTAAACATAGCAAACACTCAAGTTCTCACGCTGAATTATCATCCAGGCCGAGAAATTAGAGGAAAATATAAAATCAAATGGAATTCCAAGGTTATCAAATATTTGGGTGTGCTATTGGCAAAAGATCTTTTGAAAAGGTTTGAAATCAATTAGAATGCTATTATCAATAATCTATAAGAGATCTAATAAGAGTTTATGATTATTTTTTTTTTACCCTGTGCATCTTTTGTTTTGTTAGTAGTACTTGTCATTGCTCCAACACGAATAAACATGCTGCATCCCACTAGATGGCGCATTTGCCTTATTTACAAGCACCACGGTCATCGGAGCTGATTGCTGCCACTCTCAGCAGCGTGCGTCTACTAAGGTCTACTAAGATTCCACAATCTATTACACCTCGTGAGCAAAACAGGCTACAGGTAAAATTAAACATCTTCAGTTGAGCAACTCAGGCAAGTTAAACTGATTTAAAAACAAACAAACACTATAATACTAGGAAAAGAATCCTCTATATGTCAATAAATACAACAGATTGAATATTCATAAAAGAAAATGCTTACTTTAAATAAGAAAATCCAACAAACCAACAAGTGCAACACTAAAACGCAAACCAACAATCAAAATAATGCTTAATTGCCTTAGTTTCGTCCCACACTTATCAGCTTAGCTACTAAGAATAACACACATTATTCACCTGGACAGAAGGAGGTTCTGAGGAACGTGTTGGTCCTGGAGCTTCCTGGTCAGGATGTTCGGGAGATCCCTCTGGCTCAATGTCTGGAGCGCCAACATATTTTAGAATTGCTCCTGCAGAGACAAAGCTCATTAGATCATCAAGCAAAACAGATCAGAAGCGCATTTTCCTATTTTATTATTACAGTGATGTTGCAGTAATATAGGAAAATTAAAAATTCATTTGTTTTTAAATTAAACATTATGGTTGCAGTGTCCCTTTAAAGCTTTTACCCAATTACAAAACTGTCATTTTTAAGAGTTTTTGGCATTACTTTACACACTGTACTTAGTTAAAGTAATAAAACTAAGATAAATTACCCACTACCACAATAGTCTAAAATAGTCAACACCATGCCAAATAAAGTATTTCCATAAACTATTTCTTTGAATTATAAAACAGTAGCACATTTCTAATGAAGGGCCTACAAAATACAAACTAAGCTTAGTAAATTCATCCTAAGTTAAGGCTAAAATAACATTAAGAGTCAAATATGTGAGAGACAACTTCCACTGAACAATAACAGGGGACTGACTACAACAACAACTACAACATGCCCTCCCTGTTAGAATGTGAATAAACGGGTGTGGAGTCAATCAGTCATTGCCATGGCAGGATAGGCCAACATGGCAGGACATGGTCAACTTTCAGAAAACAAACAAAAACGCTGATTCATGACGAACAAATATTAGCCAGCCAGCTAACATTTATCCGACGCTAGCTAGCTGGCTAGCAGGACAAATAAACAAACTGGGGGGGGACAACAGCGTTTCACCTCCACCTCTCCAGCCCACATCACAAACAAATAACTTACCTTTCCCCTTTGCAAGTTTTTCTTGATCAGTTTTCTTTTCCTTCCGTTTTTCCGCACCGCTGGAATAACTCCTTTTTGATGCCATAATGGTGTCTGTTTGTTTTTAATCCTCTCGCTAACGGGAACGAATGGTAGCTGTCAATCATTCACGTCATACCTGTGCGTCGCCGGCCCGCTCCGTCACAACCTGCGTGACAGTGCGGCAAGCCCCCAGAGTCCAAGATGGCGTCCCATTGCTTTCAATGAAGTTGCTCACCCAGCGCATGGCTCCCAAAAACTTTTTGACTTCCGCATTGATGGGATAATAGAGCATGCGCAGTTGTGTCAGTGTGGAGACCGTCACTGACAGACGTGCGCGCTCACGAACCGTACAAAATTCAACATGGAAATCAATGTATTTTTTACGGAACAACTGACGATTGTTGTTTCGAAATTTTAGAAATAATAATGATGATGATGATGATGATGATGATGATGATGATTATTATTGTTATTATTATTATTATTATTATTATTATTATTATTATTATTATTATTATTATTATCATATTAATAAAATAGTATTATTATAATAATATACTATTATTTGTGTATTAAACAAGTGAGCAATGTGCCACTGAATAATAAATGATAATTCTTTGAAGCAACTCTCTTTGGAAAGCAGACAAAGTAATGAAATGATTGGTCTATTTATTTCATCAGAACTAAAAAAAATAAAAAATAAAAACTCAACGATCTTTAAAGTTCCTCCCTGTAAGTTCCTCCCTTTCTCTTGCACCTGTCGATGTGTGTAGCTAACACAAATTTGCAAATATTTTGTCGTCCTCATGGAATTAAACAGCACACCATGTTAATTTATCAGCGAGTGCTCTCTCTTTTCATGCAATTCATCACGCTTAACATGTAATGCTGAATCATGAAAGCTATGGAGCAAAAAATAATAATTACATAAACCACGAGTGAAATAAAATGTGTCATTCATTCAATAAAGATTTCATTCATTCATCTTCTATACCCGCTTATTCCTATTCAGGGTCACGGGGGTCTGCTGGAGCCTATCCCAGCTGTCTTAGGGCGAAGGCAGGGTGACACCCTGGACAAGTCGCCAGTTCATCGCAGGGCCACATAGAGACAAACAACCATTCACACTCACACCTACGGACAATTTAGAACGTTCAATTGACCTCACATGCATGTTTTTGGAGTGTGGGAGGAAGCCGGAGAACCCGGAGAGAACCCACGCAGACACAGGGAGAACATGTAAACTCCACACTGAAAGGTCCCAGGTCCAGGCCCCAGAATCGAACCCACGACCTTCTTGCTGTGAGGCGGCAGCGCTAACCACTGCACCACCGACTATTTTATTACTTAGTTGAAAATGCCATTTTATTTCATTTAACAAAGCATATCATTATTTCATCATGCATTTAATTGTTTTGTGGTCCTGTGTTTTAGTGCTTCATAATTGTATTCTGTTGTCAAATTTGCCCATCAAAGTCAGATTAGTAATCCTGTACATCAGTTTAAGGAAAACCAATTCTAGGTAATGGATTGCAGATCTTGTAGTGACCTGTTACAATGGAAAGAAATGTATACATAATAAGTACGTCTGTGTGCCCGATATTTTAGCTAACACTAAACTTTCTGCACAACTGTCTGCATTGTGCTTTTTCTTCGGCCACAGAGAACAGAAAGGTCTGTAGTTCTTTGTTCACCCATGGTACAGTTTCATAAGCTTTTCAGTTCTTAATACGTGTTAATGTAAAAATCCACACGCGAGGCATTTAAAAATGGCGGTTTTGGTCTTTCGTGAAAGACTGCCTTTGGCCAATCAGTGTCCTGAACCAAAAATCCTAACCCCTGGGAACGTGACAATTGTTTTTTTCAATTGAAGTTTTCGTTATTTTGTTCGTTTTCGTTAACTATTATAACCGTGGTCAGGACCTCCAGTCAGAAGATCCACTGGAGGACATTTAGAGCAAACAGTCAGACAACAGCAGCTTCACCACATCAGCTGGAAAATGGAGTTTGGATGCTTTCAGCTTCAAGTCGTGGACAGAAAATGATGCTCACACTGTCACACTGATGTTTTCTTCTCCAACCTTCTCTCAGCTCCAGAGGTTGGTGGTCTGCAGGAGCTTCTACAGCAGCAGAAGATCAGTCTGGAGAGGAGATGTGAACGTGTGACTGAAGGTGAAGAAGCAGGAAGTCAAACTCTCCTCAACAGCATCTACACTGAGCTCTACATCACTGAGGGACTGAGTGAGGAGGTCAACAGAGAGCATGAGGTCAAACAGCTGGAGACCAAGAAGACCAAGAAGACCAAGGAGATCCTCCACGACCGTCCAATCAGGTGCAGCCAGATCTTTGAAGCCTCACCTGAGCAGCAGGGACTCAGGGAGTCAGAGTGGTGCTGACCAGGTCTCTGGGCTGGACCGGGAAGCCTTGGGGTCCCACTGGAGGAGCTGGAGGAGGTGACTGGGTCCAGGGAAGTCTGGGGGTCTCTGCTGAGGTTGCTGCCCCCGAGACCTGACTCCGGATACGGCAGTAGAAGATGGATGGATGGATGGATGGATGGATGGATGCCAGGTGATAGAACATTTCATAAAAACAGACTCTGCATTATAACTTCTATTACACTCTAAAAAACTCACTCCAATATAACTGCACTCGTCCTTCTCTCACATTACATTGGATCACAATGACCAAACAACACAACAAAGACAATGATCCAACTGTACTGCCACGTCCAGACTCAGTGTAGGTCTGTAGGCCTCTTGGACCTTCATGTGAACCACTGCGTGTTGACTGGAGGTGAAACATGACTGACTGCTGTCCTCCTACCTGGACAATGCAATCTCACTTTCATTCTGCTGCAGATGGCCATTTTCATTTTACACCGTCCAAATTTACAGCTCAGGGCGCTGGGACGAATTCCAAATTGTGTGCAGATACAGGCCTACACTTCAAATAATTATGAGAAAAATCCAATGTAAAGAGAGCACTTCCATTAGGAAATAGTCAACATGAAATTTCGTCTTCTACTGACACCTGCTGGTCAAATTGAATAGTTGCAAATATTGTGAACAAGTTGTCATCTAATTCTAATCCTAAACAATATGGCCATTCCAAGTCAAGTATTAAGACAATTAATCAGGTTTGTACTGCTTGATTGAACACATTCATCCCATTCCAGTGCACTAAAACCCACTTCCCTTCAGGACCGTGTCAGCGAAGCCAAAACTTCCTTCCACAATACTATTCCATCACAAACATGGATGTAAAAAATAAAAAGGGACGAAAAATGAAACTTCAGGAACACCAACACTTGCAATACAAGCAGAACTGGGCCGAAGTTTTATATTATGTACACCATAATACAGCCTTCTGGTGGACAAGCCATACTAATTAATCCGTGTCTTCCTATGGCACTTCCGTGGGTAGAAACTCGTCGTAGAGGTCACGTGCTGGGTGCTCGTCACCCCACCAACCACCTCGGGGAAGGTCTAACAGGAGAAGCTTGTTGGGGGAAATGATGCACGACAAGTGGATGTGACACTAATGAGTGCGATGGATGAGGTAGAGCAAAGCTCCAGAAGCCGATTCAGACTACTCTCCCTCCACTTTTTTTGTTTTGTATGAGCGTTTAAAAAAAACAACATAATGATAATCGAATAAGCTTTAGTTTATTAATCAGAATTAAAACAAGTAGGTTTTGCCCTTACAAGGTTGTAGATTTGTTATAGATGAATTCCTTTGTTGTAGTTTGGCGCTTGAAAAACTATATATGGGATGTACCATGACCTGAGGGATTTCCTCATCCCATCCCAGCTTGGTTCTGATGCTGAATGTGAATGTATCTTGCTGTACATCCCACTGAGCTCCAAGGGCCCTCTCCATAGGGAGCTGGTCTCTGTCAAGGTTAAGTGTTTTTACCTCTTTAGCTCTCTGCTCTTCAGGAATGGCGGCCAGCACCGAGCGATGATTGCTCACCCACTTATTGAGCTTATAACCACCTCTACCGCACAGGTCTGTTAGCTGCTGGTACAGATGTATTGCTTGTTCCACCGTGCTGACGGCCTTTAGACAATCATCCACGTAGAAATTTTGACCAACAGTGTTTATAACCTCGGCTGGGAAGTCATGCTGATTGTCGTCGAATGAAGCACAGCTTGGGGATGACACTGCCCCAAAGATGTGGACCAGCATCCTGTGCTCTTGTAGGTCCTTTGTAATGTCCCCATCTGGCCACCAGAGGAAGCGTAAGAAGTTTACATCCTGGTTGGAAACTCTTACTTGATGAAACGTTCCCTCAATGTCAGTCATGAATGCTACAGGGCCTTGGCGAAAACGAAGCAGCACACCTAGCAGTGTACTTGTCAAATTGGGACCCTGCAGGATCTCTTTATTTAATGATGTTCACTCACTTTCAATCTCACAGCCACTAAAAAACCTGATTGTGATTGAGAGGTCCTCAGCAGCCAATCACTGTTGGGAGTCCAGCCTTCAAACACTCCTCCTGAATCCACAGTCACATCTGTGAGCATCTGGAACTTTGGCCCCGATCCTCCACACCACACAACTTGGGATGACAGCGCCACCTACCTGTATCCTTTCAGCAGCCAGTCCATGCTCTGACCCGTTTCCACTGTGGCCTGTTGTGTCATCTGGACCGGAGTCTGGATCATCAGTGTCCAGGTTCATGGAATCTGTCAGAGTGCCGCCGTCCTGTGATGTAAAGATAGAGAATCACTCTATTTATACTAATGTGCAGAACCACTAGAGTGTCATTTCTTCACTGCTGTCAGCAACAAGCATTTGGTGTCACACTGGTGTACAACACTTATGGGCTAATTAATAAGAAATGACATATTTATGAATCACCTGCAATGCCCAGATTGTTGCTGCTTATCTGCTGATATGAGCCGTCAACTGTTGCAATATAGAACCACGGGCAGGAAATTACAATTAGTGTAGAGCGTATTATAATTTAAAAGTTTACTCATGGTAGTTCTTTAAAGAATTTAGCAGGGATGGAACAGGCTAACGTGACGACGTCACCTCTAACACGGTAGGAGCTCAACCTTCTGTCACGGCGAAAACTCCGTGTTACGTCCCGTCGAGGGGGACCGAGACGCAACGTGTGGGACACCTTCCCCCACTCCCAAGCCTCATTAATTTTTCACTGCAGTTGGCAGTTTCAACAAAAAACATTTTATTAATCAGTAAATGAAATAAACAAAACAACTTAACCGGTGGGCAGCAAAGGCTTCAGGGTGGGCCCAGGCCAAAATAATGAACCAAACTCCAACTAGCTCGCCTTAAGAACTAACTAAAGAAAGAAAGAGAACCCAAATACAGAAAGGCTAACCTCCCTACATACTTATTAAACAGGAGAAAAGAGGGGACAAAGAAAATGGCAGCCCACCCCTACGGCTGCGTGCTCTAACGCCATTTCAGAAGTGACTAACTGCAGAGTTGGGAGCGGAGGAGGGATGACCGTCAGGCTGGCTCGACTGCTCCTCCTTGTCAGCCGTGGCGCGTCCAATCAGCAGCCGACATCCAGGACCGCACCTGCAAGGCGTCATCCAATCTCTCACACACAGACACAAAGATAGAGGCACCTAGACCCACCTGTGGGTCATAACACCCCCTCCCTGAAGAACTAAACCCTATTAACATACCTACAAATAAAACTAAACAAAAAAAACCTCACTTCCCCCGAAATAAGAATTCCGCAGCTAGTCCACATGTACACGTGATAATGCATCTGCCAACACATTATCAACCCCCCTTCCTGTGGCAAATCTGGAGATTGAAGGCTTGCAGGGGCAAAGACCACCACATCTTCGAGGGCATTATGGTCTGTAAAAACCTGACCCCAAACATCAAGATGGGTACTGTCAGAAGGAGAGCCAAAGCTTCTTTCTGAACTTCCCAATATTGACTCTGTGTGCTGCTGCTTACTTGTGGCATGTCCCTCTACTTCTATGTCATGGTGCAAAACTGACGTACGGCGGGGGTGGTCAGAAAACAATAGTGGGTGGCTCTCAATTAATTTAACAATATCATGACGGGCTGATGCAGGCAAATGGGACAAAAACGAGCTTAAATTATTCATAATTTCAGAGTTTCCCAGGCGCGCCGAAGGAACACCGATTTTTTTTTTTTTTTTTTTTTTTTTTTTTCAATGAGCCCTCCCTCCGCCAATGGGCACGGAGGGGGCGGAGGCTCAGGCGACACATTTTTCCGAGCGACGTAACGCCCGGTTCACACTGGACGCGGAAGCACCACGAAGCGCCGAGCGCTTCCATTCGGCGCCCATGTTAATCAATGTAGTAGTTCACACCAGACGCGAACAGGCGCGCGGCTCCCCTCGCGGATCGCGCCATGCATTTAACGTCAGTTCACTGGACGTGGAAGCGAAGCGCCGCCGAGCGCTTCCATTCGGCGCCCACGTTAATCAATGTGGTGGTTCACAGTAGACGCGAACAGGCATGCGGCTCGCGGCATGCATTTGTTGTTTCGGCGTCTGCTCTATTTCGTGCGTGAGCCGCGAGCGATCCTCGTCTACAGTACAGGAAGTCGCTCAATAAAAACGAGAAAATCCGGTGAATTTTCAAAATAAACTAATTTCAAAATAAAAACCGAATGACAAATTCGATCATATATCATATTTGTATGTTATATTTGTCAGTACATTGTATCAGAGTGCGAGAGAGATTAACACACACACACACACACACACACACACACACACACACACACACACACACACACAGGAAGACTTGATCAAAATACGTCTGTTTGATCCTAGAGATGCCAGTCAATGATCATTATGAAAGAGGTCTTGTCTTGAGATGGACACCTGAGTGCGTGTTTCTATTTATTTACACACACACACACACACACACACACACACACACACACACACACACACACACACACACACACACACACACAAAAGTAAGCTACGGGCTGGCTACGGGGCGAGGGGGGGCGATGATGAAAATGATTTTTTTTATTTATTTTTTTTTTAAAGAAAAAAAAAAGAGGCTCAAGTGGGAGTGAAAAAAAGACTGCAGCTGAGCAGAAGCTCTTGTCGACCGTCGCGGAGCTGTTCGCGTCTGGTGTGAACCAGTTGGAGCCTCGCTCGCGAAATTTGTCGGCGCTCCGCTTCGTGGCGCTTCCGCTTCCATTGAAATGAATGGCACGAGCCGCGTGCCTGTTTGCGTCTGGTCTGAACCACTACATTCAGTGCCTTTACATGGCACTAGAGAAAATCGAATTATTGCCTTAGTCCGATTATGATTGGAGAACTCACGTGCGTGTAAACACCTCACTCCGATTATGATTGGAGTTTGAGAACTCCGATTGGAATCGGAGAACTCCGATTGAGACACCCAGATAATGCGATTGGAATTCAAATTTCTCTGCCATGTATACGCCTTAATCGGACTATTAACTGGACAGTGCGAGTGCGCATGCGCCACGCCTCGCTCTCGCAACTCATGACCGCACAACTACGTCGTCTAACAAAACAGACGGCGCGAAACAACCTGGCAAACGCGAATAAGAATGTTGACATTTGGAGAGAGGATGAGACCGGGGCGATGCTTTCTCTTCTAAAAGAGATGGACATATTAAAATAACGCGCAACGGAGACCTTTTTAAAAAGGGTAGCGCAGCAAATGCAGGGCTCCGGCTTTGCGCACCCCTGAACAAATACGTATTCCTTCGTATTTATATTTCTACCTTTTCGTTCACATTTTTTGTAAGTTAGAAGAATTTTAACTTTGTAAATAAAAGCACAGCAAAGACATGTTTTTCTGATTTGTTTTTATTTTGGTAATTTCGCTGTTATTCTGCTGGAAACGGCGTGCAGCGGCACCAGCTTCCTCCACGGTCAGCACTTTAATGAGCGTGTGTATAACTGAAGACACCGTTCCTTTGCAAAACACAAACTCTCCCACCAGTCTGCTCCGAACCCGAATCCAACAAGAACGAGAGTTTGGGGTCTGTAGCGACGGCACAAAGCGTAGCATCGAAGTGTTGTTGTAGCCCTCCAACAGCAAACAACGTTCTTGTCTGCCTTTTAAAATAACCATGAGCACAAGAAATAGGGTACACCTTATCTGCAAAGCAAGTAACACGTACATTATGAACTATCGTTCCATATCATAATAGATTTAATATGTCAACCGAAAGCAGCTGACTATATATATACATATATATATATATGTGTATATATATATATATATATATATATATATATATATATATATATGTATATATATATATATACACATATATATATATGTACACATATATATATATATATATTAATTAACCTCTTTCATTAAACTCCATATTATTAATATGTTGTTGTTGTTTTTTAAATGCTCATACAAAAAAAAAAAGTGTGACATCCACATGTAGTGCATTATTTTCGCCAGCAAGCATCTCATGTTACCACTGACTACATTGATTCATATTTTCCATATACTCACCTGAATCACATGCCCCGCAGATCCCCTGCAAGGGCCACGAGGGGTGCTGCACAACCAGCACGTGACCTCTACCATGTGCTTCCACCCACGGAAGTGCCATAGGAGGACACGGCTTAAATAGTATGGCTTGTCCACCAGAAGGCTGTATTATGGTGTACATAATATAAAACTTCGGCCCAGTTCTGCTTGTATTGCAATGGTTGCTGTTCCTGAAGTTTCATTTTTCCCTTTTTCCCTTTTTATTTTTTTACATCCATGTTTGTGATGAAATAGTATTATGAATCGCTAGCTCGCATTGCATGCTGGGAAACAGCGTCACTCAAGGAAGTTTTGGCTTCGCTGACACGGTCCTGAAGGGAAGTGGGTTTTAGTGCACTGGAACGGGATGAATGTGTTCAATCAAGCAGTACAAACCTGATTAATTGTCTTAATACTTGACTTCGAATGGCCATATTGTTTAGGATTAGAATTAGATGACAACTTGTTCACAATATTTGCAACTATTCAATTTGACCAGCAGGTGTCAGTAGAGGACAAAATTTCATGTTGACTATTTCCTAATGGAAGTGCTCTCTTTACGTTGGATTTTTCTCATAATTATTTGAAGTGTAGGCCTGTAGTTGATGAGGAATCACGGTGTGCTAACGCTACTCAAACAGCTTAGATGAAAAAAAGGGAGTGTGATTTGGGTTTGTGGTACATTATGACAATCTTGGACTTGCAAGACTGAGGCGACGGTTCAATTCCCATCAATGTGTATTATATATGTGTTATTTAGCTCATCTATTCTACATTTTAAATAGATCACATTTGACATCTGACCCACTGAACACTTACTATTGAACATATCTTTAAACTACGGGCTATTTAGTCTTGTTTTAGGATATAATATAATTCATTGCACAAACTGTCAGGCTAAGTATAAGAGCTATAGTCTACTACAATCAGTCGTGCCAAAAAAGAGACATTGTCTTTATTTTTCATTTTTATTTTATTGTGTCAGCATTGAACCATACAAGCATGTAGTGTTGTCCAACAAAAATGCATGGCGAATCAAATCCCAAACAATCTATGAAACAATGAACACGTTTCCATTGCACTTCATTTTATTGAGCACTAGATGACCTCCTCGAGCACTGTGTCATTGAAGCCTCGAGTAATGAACCATTTTTTGAAACAAGTGTCGAAGCTTCAACAAAGCCTCGATCGGCCATCACTACCTACGGCTGCGTGCTCTAACACCATTTCAGAAGTGACTAACTGCAGAGTTGGGAGCGGAGGAGGAATGACCTTCAGGCTGGCTCGACTGCTCCTCCTTGTCAGCTGTGGCGCGTCCAATCAGCAGCCGACATCCAGGACCGCACCTGCAAGGCGTCATCCACTGTCAGACACACACACAGACACAAAGATAGAGGCACCTAGACCCACCCGTGGGTCATAACACTCCGTGTGGATCTTTTCACTCTGGCATTGAAAGGGGGTGCTAGCGCTAGCCGTTTGCTAAGCTATGTACAGACAGCACCACCGCTTGCCGAACCACATAGTCACACCGTTTATATACAACAACTCGTCATCAATATCTCTAAAGTAGAAGTCAAGAACTGTTTTCAAAAACGATAACTAACTCAAACTTTTTTGTGTTTATAAAAACAAACTAAAACAAACATAAATTGAAGTCATATTTCACTTCGTTTACGTCTGTCAAATGAATATTTGCCCAGGAAAATCTTTTAGTTTTACGCAGCAGCACCTAAATGCACGTCGTGTTCTGTGACGTCACCCCTCTTTCACAGCAGTATGTTGACGCGCGACTCGCGGCAGGAAAGTCCGATATGCCACAGTAGTGAACATGTTTATTGAGACTGGGAAGTAGACACGACAGTTTGACTCAGTTGACTCAAATATCCTGTGGCGATGAGAGTGGTTATGGCTATCTGATAAAGCAAGATTTAATATTGGGAATTTAACAAAATGAAAAGGAACCGACAACGCCACCCTGGGAATTTCACCCAGGGAGTTCTACGAAACACAAAAGTAATAATTAGGCACACAGGTAAGTTCTACGAGGAAGGAGTAGGAGACGTGGTTCAGAATGTTTAAAATATCAAACCAACTTTTATTCAACATTTAAAAATAAAAGGAACAAACAGACCAACACTTAAAACGGAGCTACTGAGCTCCTTATTCTTGGTGTAGAAACTGAGGCTTACCGATGAGGGGGCCAAACGGGGGAGGAACCAAAGAAAACAAGGAACACCCCACTCACACGTGACACACCTGCAAAGAAAGTGAAGTGCAAAAAAAAAGAAGAAAACAACCACAATCCCGGGTCACAGCACTCGAAGGGGCCCACCACCCGGGACACCGCCACCACCAGCAGCTCTCAGCGACTACAAAAGAAAAGATAAACAGTTGGTTACTAAAAGTTCCCTAAAATCTGTCAAATGTACTGAAATAGCAAGAAAAACAAACAAACAATGCAATTACACACACACACACACACACACACACACACACACACACACACACACACACACACACACACACACACACACACAGACACGTTCCCACCAACCACGCACACGCATACACGCACGCACACCACTGTAGCTGGACCGGCGACTTGATAGTGTAACGTCTGCTGTCTGAGGGTCAGCAGTGGCGACGTAAGCAAAAGAAGAAAAACACAACGAGAACGGAAAAACAACAAGTAAAACCAAGGCGGGACGGAAGCAACATGCACCGTCCACCGTCTGTACGGGGCGGCTAGCACAATCAAGTGCGGGCGAAGCGGCAGTGTTCCTGCACTTATCTTATAGGACCGAGTTTTGGGCCACAGGTCTTGATCACCAAGCGTCCTCCAGGTGAGGAGAACAACGAGGAGGCTCTGCGCAGCTTTGTGCTAGCAGGCGGCTGTAGTGTGCCGGTGAGGTGTTCAGGAAGCACTGTAAAAAGAACGGACAGGTGAGGTACTACGTACCTATGCTAATAAGCCATAATAATTTAAATGCTAAAATGTCCGCACCTGATCCTCTTACAACTCGGGCACACAAAGCGGATGTTCAGTGTCCCATTGACCACAATGGACCACTAAACAAAGCTTTTAAGAAAAATGCGAAATGAAGCCACTGAGAGCTAAAACAACATGCAAACAACGCCACAGTGCAGCTTTTCTCAAACGGGTCAATTTTGAAATCATTTTAATCAACTCTGTCTTCATTGATCAGAAGCTGTTTGCAGATTTGGAATTAAAACATTTTAACTGCAGGAATCATAAAATCGTCTCATCAGTGACGTTTATAGAGCCATTAAAAAATTGAATACGTGCTGAACAGACAAACGGCGGTGTTAAGAGGTCTGTGTGACCAGCAGGGGGTAGCAGAGGACCGACAGCCGCAAGTTCCTCCTCAGAGAGGCCTGAGAAGGTTCTGCACCTTCAGCTCCTCCAGGAGGTCCTCAGCAAAGTGTCAGAGTTTGTTGGTTTTTTTTTACCTCGGTCGGCAGAGTCAAAGTATTAAACTTGTAGCCAGGGGGCGCTGCAGCTCACTCAACACCTACAAGGTTTGAAAAGGAAATTGAGTGGAATTCATCTGGAATGAAAAGAAAAGCACAACTACAGTAGAAAAACTGAACACAAAGACGCACAAAGTTTGAACTACACACTGATTTTCTTCTTCTGTTGATTCAAATGAATTTGACAGAAATAATATCTGAAAAAATAGAAACCAAATGTTAAATTTCGACATTTAAAAAATGGACAGATTAATTTACACCCAGTAAGATAAGAAGATATTTAGCTCTCAGCCAATTAGAGCTGCTGCTCCTGTGTGTGTGTGTGTGTGTGTGTGTGTGTGTGTGTGTGTGTGTGTGTGTGTGTGGATGTGGTGGTGTGTGTACCTGAATGTGGGAGTGGGTGTGTTTAAGTACGTCAATGGAAGTAGGCTGCCAATTAGTGCGGCCTCCGAGGCCGCAACCGCCCCACGCCAGCGACAAGCCCAGGGGGGGGGGGGGGCCCGGACACGGCACACCCGCCGCAATGCCGGCCAGGAAGAGGCCCGAAGCAGCAGGCCCCCGGACCGGAGGGCACCCGCCCCACGAGCCAGGGCAAGATGACAGGGAGGCAGATACCCCAAGGAGAAGGGACACCACCCAGGGCGAACAGACAGCAGAGCCCGGCCCCCGGACGGGGGCCCCCCAGGGCAAGCGAGACCAGACTCATCCCCATGACAGGACCCAGCCCCTTCACCCACCAGGAGGATTGGTACCCAAGGCAGGCCCGGGCACCCAGAGGCCCCCCCCCTACGGACCCAGTATGGCGCATCGCCGCAAGTGGCGAGGTCCCCATAGGCCCAGCCGGTCTCGCACCCCAGGGGCACCGGACTGCACAGGGCCCATCCAGAGTGGGAAAGATGCTGGATCCCGCCCCCGCTAGCAGGCCGACCCCACTGTGTGTAGGGGTGTCAGTGTGTGTATATGTGCACTTGCTGGTGTGTTGAACTATGGTGCGTTTAAAATGGAGGGGTGGTAAGGCCCTGGGGCAACCACACTGCTGCTGAGCAGGGCGGCGGCCGCAGTGCACGAACCACCCCCCCAGGCCCTAAGTGTCTATAATGCTATTAAGATTGGAGAGGGTCTTAAGGCCAGAAGGCCGGGCAGCGACCACCCAAGACACAAATGCCCCGAAACAGAAGAAAATAAATTAATTAATTAAAAATTTAGGGGGAAAAAAAAAAAACACCTATTATATGACCAGGGGGGACTCCCGGTCAGGGCGTCCCCTGAGCGACATCGGGGCCGGGGACACCACAGGGATCCAGGAGCCAAAGGGGGCCCGCCCCTCACCGCACTGCACCACCCGGGCACACAGGAGCGGTAGCCGGCGAACGCGCAGCCCCACCCCAGGCATGCGACCCCACCGCGTACGATCCAGCGCCAGTCCCCAGACACAGGGACGGACCAGCCCTCCCACCAACAAGGGGGCCCCCAGACCAGAGCCAGGGACCCCCCCCGGAGCACCACCCCCGGAGCACCACCCACCAACCACCAGGCCCAGCCCCCCGCGTGGTAGACATCCCCCGCCGGGGCACCCAACCCCCGACCCCCCACCAACCCGCAAAGCAGCCGAACCCCCCACGCCCAAACCCCCCCCCCCCAGACCGCACCCGGCCCGCGGCAGCACGACCACCGCTGCCCACATCAACCAGCAGCCTCAGCTATTGATTGATTACTAGTTAGTTATAGGATGAAGCAGACATTCCTACCAAGGAGGTGTGGTCTAACAATAAGTTCCTATATTGTGCAATGTGCAGGTGTTGTTTTGTTTTCCAGTTTGTGAGGATTGTTTTCTTAGCGATAGATAAGGAGGTGATCAGCATGCGAGATTCTGCCTTATCTGATGTGATATCACTGAGGTCCCCTATGAGACAAAAAGAAGGAGTGGCTGTGATGTTGTAACCAACTTGTGCTGATAGATCATTGCATACTACGTGCCAGAATTTATTTACTGGTGGGCAATGCCATACAGCGTGTAGGTAATTATCTGGGACATTAACTGTGCAGTGTGAGCAGGTCTGAGAGGCGGTCATGCCCATCTGAAACATCCGCTGTCCAGTGTAGTGGATCCTGTGGAGTACTTTAAAATGTATTAATTGTAGAATAGGTTGTTTTATCAGTGAAAAGGTGTTCAGGAAGATTGTTCTCCAGAAATTAGAGTGAGGCTGGAGAGACAGGTCTCTTTCCCACTTAACAATTGGGATAGAAATTGTGCAATCTTTATTTGTAAGCAACTCACTCCAATAGAACTGCACTCGTCCTTCTCTCACATTACATTGGATCACAATGACCAAACAACACAACAAAGACAATGATGCCACTGTGCTGCCACATCCAGACTCTATGTAGGTCTGTGGGCCTCTTGGACCTTCATGTGAACCACTGCGTGTTGACTGGAGGTGAAACATGACTGACTGCTGTCCTCCTCCTTGGACAATGCAATCTCACTTTCAATCTCACAGCCACTAAAAAACCTGATTGTGATTGAGAGGTCCTCAGCAGCCAATCACTGTTGGGAGTCCAGCCTTCAAACACTCCTCCTGAATCCACAGTCACATCTGTGAGCATCTGGAACTTTGGCCCCGATCCTCCACACCACACAACTTGGGATGACAGCGCCACCTACCTGTATACTTTCAGCAGCCAGTCCCATGTTCTGACCCGTTTCCACTGTGGCCTGTTGGCTCATCTGGTCCAAAGTCTGGATCATCAGTGTCCAGGTTCATGGAATCTGTCAGAGTGCCGCCGTCCTGTGATGTAATGATAGAGAATCACTCTATTTATACTAATGTGCAGAACCACTGGAGTGTGGAAGCAGACAGTTACCATAATCCAAATGAAAAAGCAACAGCAGAAATGCTTTTTCATTTTAAGAACGTGGCTGCATTAGTTGACTCATAATTAAAATGGTTAATAAATAATCCAAACTGCATTTTCATTTTCTTATTCATGACTGCTCATTCTTGTACTTAATTCAAATGAAGGAAAACACATTTGAGATTTAATTTTCAAAACATGCACCAGCAAAGAGTTACCAAAATTCAATATGAAATGTAAAATTCAAAAATGAAAAAGCAATAGCAGAATGCTTTTTCATTTTAAGAACGAAGCTGCATTATTTGACTCATAATTAAAATCATTAATAAATATTGCTATATGCATTTTCATTTTCTTATTCGTGTCGCACCTTTTATGACACAATCAAAAAGAAAACTGAGAGCATTGCTTTTTAATTTTCGTGGTCCTGCCCTGCACAAGAGTTACCACAACTCGAAAACGAAATCGCAATCTCAAAGTAAGCGCGCGGCGCAGGAAAGTGACGTCAGCAGCTCTCCACCTGTGGCTAATCTAATACCAGTGCCATGATCTGCCACTGCATCTTCACTAGTACTAACTGATGATGGATCACAAATCACGTGTGCGAGGCGTAGAACGAGCGGAGCAGTCAAAGGCAACAGAAGAAGAAAGAAAAGCCTCCTTAGCTTAGTTGATCTTCTGTGTTGCCTCCTGGACGGTGCTGGCCTCCTCTGGCTTGGTGCTGGCAACCACGGGAGCCACAGGAACCACGAGCACAGCTCTGGTCATCTGTGGCGTCGCCTCCACCTGATTAAAATGAGAAAGATGTGATTTTATGCCAATAAACATAGAAAGGAAAACACTAGGCTTTACACGGTCACGATTTTTGTGCCAATCACCGATCCAATCACGTTAGAGGCAATAAATACTTGTTTCTGTACACCCCTTGCCTTCTCAGGAGCACCGTCTAAAGTTGTTTGCTTTAGCATCCGTTTCAGAGTTTGCTTTTCTTTTTCTTTCTCCGCGCTGCGTTTCTTGAACTCGACATGCTCCTCCGTGTGTATCTTTTCCAAGTGCCTGATTAAATTTGTGGTGTTGAATTTTTTTACCAAAGTTCCCCCGCGAGGTACTGTAGCGTTGCATATATTGCAGGTAGCTTGTGCCATGTCTGTTTCTCTCACTTTGAAAAACTTCCACACCTCCGACACGTTTGTTTGTGTCGCCCATGGATGTTGCTGTCGTGAAGATTCAAAGAAACTTTATTGTCCGTCACATAGCGACAGTACTCAAAACAGGAAGAGGCACGAAGACAAAAATGAAGGTTTTTGAATCATGAATCATTAGCTCTCGGTGTTATGCCCCGGCCTAGGGGGAACCGGGACACAACATAAAGGCTCACCCCCTTCTCCCAGCTCTCAAATTAGACAAAGGTGCTTCGTCCACAGGATGGTTTTTATTAAACGTCACCATCATTGCACTGGCGTCAGGGAGGAAATGGCCAAAACAACAAACAAAATGGCTCTCTTATGGATCTTACCTATGAAGAAAACAATCAAATAAATGACAGTCAAACTAACCTCCTTAACTAAAACACAGGAGAAAAGGGTCACAACACAAATGGCTTCCCTCCCCTACGGGCTACGTGGACACAAAGGGAACTGAAATAGATTACAAAATAGAATTGATGGCTGAACACAGAATGCTGCTGCTGCGGCACATGGCCTCTGGTTGGGAGCTGGGAGAAGGACAAAGAGACCGAGGTGTCGTAGTCCTCCTCCTTAAATATTGGCACCAGCCAATCACCTTTCCGCACCTGGAACAAGCAAAAAAAAGGGAACACAGGATCTACTGCGCCATCTAGTGCCCAAACGGACACACAGCAGACAAAAGGAACTGACAACAATGTAAACCCAAATCTATACATTTACATAACACTCGGATACAAACAAATAAACATGTCGATGCTGTGAAACTACTTTGGAGGAAATGAGACAGATTAAAAAAGTTTCAACACGACCATGACGTCATTGATCGGAGATTCATGACATGACACCCGATCATGAACGTTTCAAAAAATGCCAAATATCGGCCAATCCGATACAGCCGATAAGATCGGTGTAAAGCCTAGAAAACACACACAGGTGATGAAGTGGAAATGAATAAGTACAAACCTGCTGCACTGCTGTGACATTGCTGGAGGCAGACTCAGTCATGTGGACAGTTGAACGTGTTGCCCACACCTGCAAATACAAGGACACAAAGTAACGTTTAAAGAACTGCATTTATTGTCCTATCACAAAGATGCACACAATGAAATACACATATCCCAAATACCAACATGTCACTTATTTGTTTTGGTTTTTGAGGCAACGCGTGCTGATCGACGTCTCAGGCTGGACATCTGGAAGAACATAAAGAAATGAATTCATAAACAAAGTAACACACTAATTAAACTGTACATGTACTGTACATATGTGATCTTGTGTTGATAATAGGGCTGGGGCGATACGGCTAACCCACGATTCGATACTGTGACGATATTTGGCCCACGATAATGACAACATCACGACACACGATATCTTCGATATCTTCGAAATTTTGCAGACGATATGTGACTGAAAAAGAAAAAAATACCCATAAAAAGGAAAATGCCTGTGATCTTGCATTTATTCCAAAACTTTGTATAATGTACAAACAAACGTGCACTGCACAAGCAAACATATTAAAGTGCATGAACATTAATAACTTTCATGTAAACAAGGACAGTGCTTTCTGGTAATGTAAAGTCAGTAGCAACTTGTTTTATCTCAACTTGGGGACTTGGGATATACAAACCGACGGGAAGATGAGAGAGGGAAAAAAATCCTTTCACTGCCCCGATTCTGAAAATCAATAAAAAATGATGCAGACAAAATAAATAAATAAATAACCGCGTCCCCGAAATATACGGGACAAAGTGAAGTGCGTCCCCCATCAGTTCATTACGGGACAGGCTTTTTAGTTGCCAAATATGGGACAATCGCGTATTTTATGGGAGGGTTGGCAACCCTATCTAGACCACAGACGGAAATTAAATGAGGTTTTGTCATTTTCCATAAAAAACGGGACAAATTGTGTCCCGGGAGAGATTTTATCTTTCCTGGGACAGGTGGACAGGTGGTGTTTGGAAAAAAATATTGATATTTGCCGTCAGTGTATCGATTATTTATTGCGACAGAAAGCACAACAATATATTGCAATATTGATTTTTTTTTTCACCCACCCCTAGTTGATAAGTGTATGAATAATTGTGTGAATGTTACCGTGGCAGCTGGGGAAACCCTGCCAGATGACTCCACAACGGTCTCCATGTGGTCCAACAGCACAGCCTCACTGAACCACACGAGATTGGACGGGATGTCTGTGTGAAATGCAGTCTCAACAGCTGTTGGTACTGTCTATAAAAAAAAGAGGAGAGGAAATCAGAGTCAACTTAGGATAAGTGTTCATTTTTAAAATAAAAAGTTGCACAGTTTGACAAATACACGATTGGGGGGAAAAAAAAAGAGGGATGATTGGTTGTGGCACAACACCCCTGATCTAGGTGAAGGGGGTACGAGCTGATGGAGCATGCAGCATGCAGACGCTCCACCAAAATCAGTCCTGAGGTGCACCTAAACAGAAAACAACATGTTAACACATATTTGTCATATAAAATGAAGAGCAAGTAAGGCTGAAGAAGGAAGAAACTTACACCATCATAACACCACCATGTACAGCTGACGAAGGGGGAGGTGATCGGCCATATACACAAACGTTAAACCTGGAAGAAGTGTCACATAATCAATTATGTAATCACACAATTCTAAGAAATATCTGTTAGCACAGTGTCACTGAAGAGAAAAAAATACAACAAAAATATGTATTTTACACACCCATGCGTGCAGCAACACGATGATATACTTGACGTAGCGCTGTTTGTAGTTCTGGCTTGACAGTCAGGCGAGATGGAAAGTCAAGCACAAACACCTACAAAATAGTTGTATAAAAAAAAAAACCCAAACAAACATAAAAATGCAAAATAAATTCATGAATATTCTTGTTATTGAATTATGGATCATGGAATTACTTGATATTGATAAAACACAGTGGCGATGACATTCATGTGTTCAAATTTGTTTGTCACAGCAGATAAACAAACCTTGGGCCAGCGGTCCAACACAGTTGCCAGTAGCGCAGCAAAATCCTGGGCGGAGTCTGTTACAAGCCCGTGTTAAAGGTTGTTGCCCGGGGCGAGAACACAAAACCATCCACAAGTGGACAGAGATGTGAGTCTCCCACCACCAGAACAAAAACATAAAGAAACTTGTGGCTTGACAAAATCACGACCCATACCTTCTTGTCTGGTTGCTGGGCCTTAAGAACGAACTTGCACTGTTTTGTCAGTCAGGAGCAAAACGGGCCATCTTCGCACCCAGGTCGCTGACCAGTACCGCGCCCTGTGTAAATTGACAAAAAAGAAAAATCTAAATATGTTTTTGTAAGATTTATTTGGAATACAACATAACAACACAGGCAGAACATGAAATCATGAACGTGGAAGTACTCACGACGTTCAAAGTCCTTCCGAGGTGGAAAAGGTGTCCAATCCCGATTTTGCTCCAGGCGTCGTTTCATGGCCAGAGAGCGACAGAATGCCTTGGTGTTCGGCATCTGAACAATGAAATGAAAGATTGTGTCATTTTCAATGAAGGACAATGATAACACAAGTTTACAGAAAAAAGTGATGTTTTCTCACACACGACATCAAAACACAGAAAGGTTTCTGTACCTTTGCAGCTGGAGACGATGAGCTTAAATCAATAAAGCAAAAGAAAATGTGTATGTGTACTCTTGGACCCTAACCCTAATGCCATACAAGTCTATGGGGTGAAATTTCAACTTTGTCCTACAGATATGGGGCCACTTGCTTTTTCATCAGGAGCCCCCAAGAAGCATCCACGCCAAATTTGGGGCTTCTAGTACTTGAGGAACCCCGAAACCCTAACCCTAATTTCAGCTAACCCTAACCCTAACCCTAGTTTCAGCCTTATTGTTAACCCTAATTCAATGCAAGTCTATGGGGTGAATTTTCAACTATGTCCTAGAGACTTGGGGCCACTTGCTTTTTCATCAGGAGCCCCCAAGAAGCGCCCACGCCAAATTTGGGGCTTCTAGTACTTGAGGAACCCCGAAACCCTAACCCTAATTTCAGCTAACCCTAACCCTAACCCTAACCCTAGTTTCAGCCTTATTGTTAACCCTAATTCAATGCAAGTCTATGGGGTGAATTTTCAACTTTGTCCTAGAGACATGGGGCCACTTGCTTTTTCATCAGGAGCCCCCAAGAAGCGCCCACACTAGATTTGGGGCTTCTGGCCAATGAGGAAAAATTTGGAGCAGACACGACAGGGTTACAGCTGAGAAGGCACTTAAGATCCTCAAAGGACTGTTGCCACTCACTAGACCAAACAAATGGTTTCAATGGACTGGTTAATTCTTCTCTCGTGGCCGGCAGCTCCACTGCCTTAGTGCTGGAGATGCCCGCTCAGGGGCGCCACCAGGAATTTTGGGCCCCCTTCAAAAAAACAAAAACAAATGGGCCTCCTTTGCGCAGCGCTTGTCAAAAGCTTCACATCACTCAAAAAATACAGTATAGTTCAATAATAGTGCTTGAGTCCATCTTGACAGTGTCAATGTATTTTTATTGTGAAGTCTCCACAAGCGATACAAACCTGGTGAGGTTAAGACTTAGTGACTCTACGTACATGAATGTATGGGGTACCCCGTCCTTACTTTGTTCCAACCTTCCCTCCACAAACCTGGCTGTCCAGTGCCGAAGTCAAAGTGAGAGAGAGAACAAAGAAGGAGGAGGGCCTGTGACGCCGCTGCTGATTGGATCCTAGGTCGGTTGAATGAGCCAATTCTAGAGCTCCCCTCGGTGTCCACACACTGCAAAATATATCTAAGAAATAAACACTTAATTTGAGAAAGAACAGGCTAGAAACAAGTCAAATTATCTGCCAATGCAGTAAGATATTTAGACTTGGTAAGATTTCTTAAAATAAGACGAGATATCTAGGCATTTGAAGAATGGAAAAACTCTTGAAATAAACAGTAAAGCACTCATTCCAAGGACTGTACTAAGTCAAATAAACTTGATATTAGCTTCTCAATTCTTTTTTCACGTTTGCTTCTTTCTTAATTTGAATGAAAAGATCTTAAAACCAGACCTACTAACAGTGCAATTCTTCTTAATTTAAGTGTTCACAATATTAGCTTTTTTTTTCTCAAAATGAGACAAAGCATCCACCCCCCCTACGCCCATTCCCCCCAACAAAAAAAAATTCAGCAAACAGAATTAATATTGTCAACAACTATTTATTCACTTAAATTGCTGACAGTGCCTTCACTGCCTTGTAATAAAAATGTCATTGGCATTGCATCTTAAAACAACCTCAAGCAATCATTTCTAGAACGCAAGTAACAATTGTTGCAATATTCACCGTCATCATTATTGAATATTGATTCAGATTCCCTGACACTCAGTTACACACAAAAAAAAAAACAGTATGGGGACACCATATAGTGTTGTGTTCCTAACACCACTGATAACATGTTTGTTCCAACAGACTCCACCCACCCTCAAGTTACAACTACCAGGGGAGTGTATCACTACCTATGCCTAGTACACAGCTCTACTCCCCAATAAAATCTTTCCATTCTGCCATGGTCTTTTTTGTATGAGGCTGTGGTGTCTCACTCATGGATAGTGTCCTGTAGCACTTCTGTCTGAATGACAGAGAGAAGGGTTGCCACACACTTTTGAATATGTGAGGTGCAGGGCATAGTAGTAACCCATCAGATGAAGCAGACCGTCACTCAAGTCTTCCTTGGCAAGTGTGGTGGCGGGAGTGGCTCCAAGACAGATGAGACAGCGGGTCCCATCAAACAGCATTACAGGCTTGCAGAAAGACCTCTTCTGCGAGTACATTGTGGGATCTTCTGTTGGCTAAAGAAAAAGAAGAAGGAAACGCCACATCCATGCATGGAACTATGAAGTGTTGAATGTGAGAAAATGCAAACAAACTTTCACCTGAATGACATGAAGCAGTGCCTCACTGGCATGTCCCAGCTTCTTCGGTGGTGGACTTGGTGAAGGAAAGAGTGTGGGGAGTGCCCTGAGCAGCGCGATGGAATATTCCACTGGAATAGAACAAATCAACTTTGAGTTCAAAGTTAGTCTTCCTAAAAATGAGTCTTATTAGGTTTGTGTTGATCACAAAAAAAATCTTATTTTTTCAGCATGAAGAGTATTACCATTCTGCATCTATTCATTCAGCGCAACATAAACCATCCTATGTCCAAGGAAACAGCTACACAGTCAATTAGAGACACAGCAAAATGACTCTACTGAATTACATCCAGCGTTATGCGTGGCTTCATCACTTCATTTTTTTTCCAAACACCATAAAATTACACATTGGAGCAGAAGTCTTCCCATCTCTTTTTTTAGTTCATCAATGAATTTTCTGTTGCCCTTATCCAGAATGCGCCGCAGCTCATTCATCGCCTATAATGCAAGTCAATGTTAAAATCTGCAAAAATGCTTGCTTTTCATCATAAACCAAAACAAGTTAATCACTTACATGATAAAGATCCTTGACACATGGATATGCATCCAGGATCTTTGTTGGCCTTGTCCTGTTCTTTCAGAACATCACTATCAATGAAGGATCTTCTTGCTTGAAACTGCAGGTCAAGAATCTGGGAGACAGCATCTTGGTTGGGTTTTGGTTTCTTGTACAGCTCCTGCAGGGTCTGATAATGTCTGGCCTGTGCTGTCAGACCATCTTTGGCTGATGAAATGGAGGAGACAAATCAGTAAATCAGTCAAATGGATGAAATTGTTTGGAGCATCAAAATATATCAAATGACAATTCAAATGTAAAAATGCCTGTGATATATCATGATATCCAAAACTATCATAACATTGCCTAGCTTTCATACATTATCATTATTATTAAAATGGACATGTTTCTACTTACGTGAAGTGTGGCCATTATCAGAACTGCGCCCTGGTGTGTGACACAAAATAATTGTTGATCCACCAATTGAGTCTGCATCATGATCTTCTTCTTGGTCACTTGCTGAGAAGTCAATGCGATGCCTTTTCTTCTTGTGGCCCCTCTCTGGTGAATCTCTTGTGAAGATTCTTGTAAGTGCTCGCCTGTGGTAAATAAGATTTCACTCCCCCCCCATGCTCCTCACTTTGTACATATATATATGACTTGAATCCAGAACTGTCCATTTGTGATGTTTTGCACTTGGAGTCAAGAGCCTATAGGTTTATTTAAATAAAGATGGAAAGTGAACATGCACAGATAAAAAAAGTATCAGCCAAAAATAACCACACGCTTCAAAATCTAAGTGCGCAAAATAATATAATCACTTACATGTTTCATTGTTTTGTCTTAATCCTTCAGCATGGGATAATACTCCACTAGTCTTTTAGCCATTGCAGTGACTTCATGCTTAGAAGGGTACCAGACCCCCTCTCCTTGCTGACTGGCTCTCAAGATAGAAATCATGCTGGTGACAGTGTTTGTCACCAGCCTGCATCTCAGCTCTTTGAACATGACACATTTCCCCTCACTGGTAGGGCGGGCCATCTGGAAGTAGCGCTTACGAGCTTGCTCCAACTCACTGTCTGTATAGAGGGTGGGCAAACTTTTTTAGCAACGGGCCACATGACAGACCTGCATCGAGTCAGCGGGCCACGGAAGGGGGGGTTGTAGGTAGGTACAGAATTCATACTTCAGTGCCTTGGAGCGAATAGCTTCGCCACTCAACTGGCCAAGAGACATGTGGCCTGTCCTTCTCCAATGCAAGTGGGTGGGAAAAGCACAGGAGTTGGTGTCTGCTCTTTTCTTAGAAGACAGCCTGCAATATGATGTTGTAAAGGAAGCAATTTTTCCTGCTTATGAGCTTGTTCCTGAGCCCTACCGGCAAAAATTTAGGAACCATAGAAAATCTAGTGGTCAAACCTTTGTCGAGTTTGCATGGGAGAAAAGCAACCTCTTTGATAAATAGTGTGCAGCTAATGATGTCAAAAATGACTTTGAGTCACTCCGTGAGCTCGTTCTTTTAGAAGATTTTAAAGACTCTTTGCCAGAGAAGGTGGTAATGTTCTTGAATGAACAGAAAGTGTCGTCATTGTCCAAGGCTGCTGTCCTCGCAGATGAGTTTGTGTTGACCCACAAAAATGTCATCTCATCTTCCCCCCCGATCGGACACGCCTTCTGCTTCTCGTCCCACAAGAGCCGAGTCTAGCCACCTCCCCCTTGAAAAGGCTAGAGGGAAGGGACTTCTGGTTTGGCCATAAAGCGGTAGACTGCGCGACACCAGGGCTCTCGACCGTCTAGGGTAAAAACTCCCCGAAAACTTGAATAACTATTGTCAGATATCATATTAACTACAAAGTGATCAGGGGAACGTTGGAATGGGAAGGAAAACTTGATTCAACCAAAAGAGAAACACAGTAACAGACAATATGGCGGAACTACCAGCTTGCTCTGAAACAGAGGGAGATGGCGAAACAAACTCCTCGTGACTAACGACGCGGAAAAGGGCTCGGACATAAAAATTATTAGCAAGGAGATAAGGGATTTAAAAACGGAATCAAAAGAAGTCCTTCGCACGTTTGGAGAAACACTGAGGAACGACGTGGAAAAAGACTTGGACGACTTCAAACACGAAATAAATCAACAACTTGCGAAAGTCGTCACCGAACAGGAGCTCCAGACCGGCAAGATCAACGAGGCTGAGTCGCGGATTGAAAAGCTAGAACGTTGGGCACAGGAAGCTAATGACGCTCTGGTCATATCATTGAGAGAACAAAAAGCTCTTCAGGACAAGTTAACTGACCTGGAGTCCAGGCCGAGGAGAAACAACCTACGTATCTATGGAGTCACTGAAGGAGAGGAGGGAGAATCTGTGGCCAAGTTTGTGGAAGACCTGCTGAAAAGCGAACTGCACCTGCCAGCAGATTTTAATTTCCAAATTCAGAGAGCAAACTGCTCATTTGCACAGAAGCCAGCGGACGGTGCCCAACCGAGACCCATCATTGTTAACTTTCTGGAATTTACTACCAAAGAGAGGGTCCTGAGAGAGCTATGGACAAAGAAAATAGAACTGGGGAAGAAAGTACCGTCATTCCATCACGATTACGCGACAGAGATGGTCCAAAAGAGAAAGGAGTACAACACTGCTAAAAGAATCCTGAAGGAGAAGGGCATCCGGTTCCAGACGCCATTCACCAAGATGAGGACCCACTGGGATACGGAAACTCGAACCTATAACAGCGCAGAGGAGGTAAAGGAGGAATTGGCGAGATGCGGCCTGGCGTCGAAGACGGCGGTGGCGACGGGTGCGGAGGGGCCTGCGGCACTCGGTGCCCCGCACTACGACGGAGTGGCAGTGCAAGGAGGGATCCTGGAGGGGCTACGCATCAGCATGATGCATCAATATGCACAGGTTCGTTACGCTTTGAAATTTAAGAGGACGAGACGGACTTCCTATGAAACAGCTTTATTTGACAACAATTTAAAATAGACCAGGTTTAGCTGCCTGAGTGTCAAGGAAATAAGTACCATACCAAAAAGACTGTTCAACATAAGAAAATAAGGGGTGTAGTATCTGAATCTATGTATATGACATCATGTGATCTTATGTATATGGCCTGATGTGAACTCAGCAGTGAACCTGCTGCACTTCTTCCCTAAGGGCGTCTCAGGGTCCATATATGGTCTTGTTGTTGCCAACGGCCACCAAATTGAAACCAGATGGTCATTGGGGGTGCAATTATGGAATGTATACATTCTCCCCCACTTCTAGCATCTTCCTCCCTGGTTGCTGGGAGGTATAAAAGGTGATGGGAACAAAGCATCATCGGAGTTGCTCACATCTGGCCCAGAGACATCCCCAGGCTTTCCATGGTGCCTGTCTGACTTTTGACTTCTTTGCAAATAAACCAGTTTTTATACAACTAAGTCTGTGTCAATGAAGACTCCTTCAACATCTACATCACTTGAATCCACCAGAAGAATTCACCACAGGGGAACAGGGCCAAAGAAACCAAAGAAAACTCAAAAAAGGGAATAAACAAAGCTAGGGGAATCACTACAAACCAAAATTCACGCTACGCCAACTCCTGTCCTAAAGAAAAGAGAACAAAATTAACATACTAATACCTTGAGACACCCAGGCAAGCGTTAAACAGTTAGAACGAAAGGAAAACTTTTATTTATTCTTTGCACACACACACACACAAAACAAAACTGCCTGGGTGCAGTCGCTCCAAGTCGCTGCCTCCCCGCCGAGCGCCAGAGGAGGAGAGGGGGTGGGGGGCTTCAGCTTTAACAGCCAAGCGGTGAATGCACAACGATCACGCACACACAGCACCACCTCCCGATGAACGGGCACCCGCCAGGGTTCCTCCTCCAGCTGCGCTTATGGCCCAGCCCGCTCTGGGATTGCTAGCCGAAATGCTAAGAACTGCGAAGGACAGAGTTCTCAGCGTGGACACGCCAGAGGACAGAGTGCTGACTCCAGCCTGCGCTTGTTTTTAAAAGAGCTGCTTTCACTCTGCACTCTGGCGCAGGTGTAATCAGTGCGTTTACATGCAGAGCTTAATCGGACTAAGCAATAATTCAGTTTTCTCGTCCAATCGGAGTTCTCACCTTGTCCCCCTATACATGCAGCTGAGAAATTTGAATTACTGACGGGAACGTGTCCTCCTCCCAACAGTAGGGGATGGAGTGAGCCTTTTCAGCTGGTCAGCTGCTTTCGGTTGACATATTACATCATTATGATATAGAATGATAGTTCATAATGTACGTGTTACTTACTTTGCAGATAAGCTGTACCCTATTTCTTGTTCTCATGGTTATCTTAAAAGATAAGATAATGGTTATCTTAAAAGATAACCATGAGACAAGACAATTCTGATGGTGGGTATAAAGGAAAATGGGGGCGGGGGGTTGCCTGACAATGCCACCTGGGGAGTTGCACCCTAGGAAATAAACTATAATAAAATTCCTCGGGCTACACAGGTTCGTTACGCTTTGAAATTTAAGGGGACGAGATGGACTTCCAATCAGTCAGCTTTTTTAACAGGTAGGCAGACTCAAGAAGACATTAGACGGGTCCTATACATAATAGATCAGATCCAAAAGCAGGGCCTGCGAGCTGTTACTGGTGAGCCTTGGCTGTGTGAATTGGAGATTTCTGTATCAAGTTCTTGGGAAACTGGGGTTCCAAGAAAAGTTAATACAGTGTATTCAAGGTCTCTACCAAGAACCTATGGCAAGGATAAAGATTAATGGTACTCGTCAAGGATGTTGCCTAAGCGCTACATTGTTTGCTATGTTCATTGAGCCGCTGGCACAAATGATCAGACAAAGTAACAATCTAAAAGGAATACATATAGGAGAGCAGGGATATCTAACAGGGCTTTTTGCTGATGATATTATTTTGGTTCTCCAAGACCCGGACAGAACCTTACCTCATTTGATGTTGATAATAGAAACCTATGGTAAATACACAGGCAACAAGTTAAACATAGCAAACACAGGAAAATATAAAATCATGGAATGGAATTCCAAGGTTATCAAATATTTGGGTGTGCTATTGGCAAAAGATCTTTTGAAAAGGTTTGAAATCAATTAGAATGTTATTATCAATAATCTATAAGAGATCTAAGAAGAGTTTATGATTATTTTTTTTTACCCTGTGCATCTTTTGTTTTGTTAGTAGTACTTGTCATTGCTCCAACACGAATAAACATGCTGCATCCCACTAGATGGCGCATTTGCCTTATTTACAAGCACCATGGTCATCAGAGCTGATTGCTGCCACTCTCAGCAAGGTCTACTAAGATTCCACAATCTATTACACCTCGTGAGCAAAACAGGCTACAGGTAAAAAAAGCAACTCAGGCAAGTTAAACTGATTTAAAAACAAACAAACACTATAATACTAGGAAAAGAATCCTCTATATGTCAATAAATACAACAGATTGAGTATTCATAAAAGAAAATGCTTACTTTAAATAAGAAAATCCAAC
>NW_027466095.1:2525000-2587500 GCF_046127955.1 Nelusetta ayraudi
TTTAATTGTTTTGTGGTCCTGTGTTTTAGTGCTTCATAATTGTATTCTGTTGTCAAATTTGCCCATCAAAGTCAGATTAGTAATCCTGTACATCAGTTTAAGGAAAACCAATTCTAGGTAATGGATTGCAGATCTTGTAGCACCTGTTACAATGGAAAGAAATGTATACATAATAAGTACGTCTGTGTGCCCGATATTTTAGCTAACACTAAACTTTCTGCACAACTGTCTGCATTGTGCTTTTTCTTCGGCCACAGGGAACAGAAACGTCTGTAGTTCTTTGTTCACCCATGGTAAAGTTTCATAAGCTTTTCAGTTTTTAATACGTTTTAATGTAAAAATCCACACACGAGGCATTTAAAAATGGCGGTTTTGGTCTTTCGTGAAAGACTGCCTTTGGCCAATCAGTGTCCTGAACGTTGCTACGTCACCTTTATGGTCTCAGCTCTGCTCGCTTCGAACCCCAACGAGGCAGGTACCAAAATCCTAACCCCTGGGAACGTGACAATTGTTTTCTTCAATTTAAGTTTTCGTTATTTTGTTTGTTTTCGTTAACTATTATAACCGTGGTCAGGACCTCCAGTGAGAAGATCCACTGGAGGACATTTAGAGCAAACAGTCAGACAACAGCAGCTTCACCACATCAGCTGAAAAATGGAGTTTGGATGCTTTCAGCTTCAAGTCGTGGACAGAAAATGATGCTCACACTGTCACACTGACGTTTTCTTCTCCAACCTTCTCTCAGCTCCAGAGGTTGGTGGTCTGCAGGAGCTTCTACAGCAGCAGAAGATCAGTCTGGAGAGGAGATGTGAACGTGTGACTGAAGGTGAAGAAGCAGGAAGTCAAACTCTCCTCAACAGCATCTACACTGAGCTCTACATCACTGAGGGACTGAGTGAGGAGGTCAACAGAGAGCATGAGGTCAAACAGCTGGAGACCAAGAAGACCAAGAAGACCAAGGAGATCCTCCACGACCGTCCAATCAGGTGCAGCCAGATCTTTCAAGCCTCACCTGAGCAGCAGGGACTCAGGGAGTCACAGTGGTGCTGACCAGGTCTCTGGGCTGGACTGGGAAGCCTTGGGGTCCCACTGGAGGAGCTGGAGGAGGTGACTGGGTCCAGGGAAGTCTGGGGGTCTCTGCTGAGGCTGCTGCCCCCGAGACCTGACTCCGGATACGGCAGTAGAAGATGGATGGATGGATGGATGGATGGATGGGTGCCAGGTGATAGAACATTTCATAAAAACAGACTCTGCATTATAACTTCTATTACACTCTAAAAAACTCACTCCAATATAACTGCACTCGTCCTTCTCTCACATTACATTGGATCACAATGACCAAACAACACAACAAAGACAATGATCCAACTGTACTGCCACGTCCAGACTCAGTGTAGGTCTGTAGGCCTCTTGGACCTTCATGTGAACCACTGCGTGTTGACTGGAGGTGAAACATGACTGACTGCTGTCCTCCTACCTGGACAATGCAATCTCACTTTCATTCTGCTGCAGATGGCCATTTTCATTTTACACCGTCCAAATTTACAGCTCATGGCGCTGGGACGAATTCCAAATTGTGTGCAGATACAGGCCTACACTTCAAATAATTATGAGAAAAATCCAACGTAAAGAGAGCACTTCCATTAGGAAATAGTCAACATGAAATTTCGTCTTCTACTGACACCTGCTGGTCAAATTGAATAGTTGCAAATATTGTGAACAAGTTGTCATCTAATTCTAATCCTAAACAATATGGCCATTCCAAGTCAAGTATTAAGACAATTAATCAGGTTTGTACTGCTTGATTGAACACATTCATCCCGTTCCAGTGCACTAAAACCCACTTCCCTTCAGGACCGTGTCAGCGAAGCCAAAACTTCCTTGAGTGACGCTGTTTCCCAGCATGCAATGCGAGCTAGCGATTCACAATACTATTTCATCACAAACATGGATGTAAAAAATAAAAAGGGACGAAAAATGAAACTTCAGGAACACCAACCATTGCAATACAAGCAGAACTGGGCCGAAGTTTTATATTATGTACACCATAATACAGCCTTCTGGTGGACAAGCCATACTATTTAATCCGTGTCCTCCTATGGCACTTCCGTGGGTGGAAGCTCATCGTAGAGGTCACGTGCTGGGTGCTCGTCACCCCACCAACCACCAACCACCTCGGAGAAGGTCTAACAGGAGAAGCTTGCTGGCGGAAATGATGCACTACAAGTGGATGTGACGCTAATGAGTGCGATGGATGAGGTAGAGCAATGCTCCAGAACCCGATTCAGACTACTCTCCCTCCACTTTTTTTGTTTTGTATGAGCGTTTAAAAAAAACAACATCATGATAATCGAATAAGCTTTAGTTTATTAATCAGAATTAAAACAAGGTTGTAGATTTGTTATAGATGAGTTCCTTTGTTGTAGTTTGGCGCTTGAAAAACTATATATGGGATGTACCATGACCTGAGGGATTTCCTCATCCCATCCCAGCTTGGTTCTGATGCTGAATGTGAATGTATCTTGCTGTACATCCCACTGAGCTCCAAGGGCCCTCTCCTTAGGGAGCTGGTCTCTGTCAAGGTTAAGTGTTTTTACCTCTTTAGCTCTCTGCTCTTCAGGAATGGCGGTCAGCACCGAGCGATGATTGCTCACCCACTTATTGAGCTTAAATCCACCTCTACCGCACAGGTCTGTTAGCTGCTGGTACAGATGTATTGCTTGTTCCACCGTGCTGACGGCCTTTAGACAATCATCCACGTAGAAATTTTGACCAACAGTGTTTATAACCTCGGCTGGGAAGTCATGCTGATTGTCGTCGAATGAAGCACAGCTTGGGGATGACACTGCCCCAAAGATGTGGACCAGCATCCTGTGCTCTTGTAGGTCCTTTGTAATGTCCCCATCTGGCCACCAGAGGAAGCGTAAGAAGTTTACATCCTGGTTGGAAACTCTTACTTGATGAAACGTTCCCTCAATGTCAGTCATGAATGCTACAGGGCCTTGGCGAAAACGAAGCAGCAAACCTAGCAGTGTACTTGTCAAATTGGGACGCTGCAGGAGCTCTTTATTTAATGATGTTCACTCACTTTCAATCTCACAGCCACTAAAAAACCTGATTGTGATTGAGAGGTCCTCAGCAGCCAATCACTGTTGGGAGTCCAGCCTTCAAACACTCCTCCTGAATCCAGAGTCACATCTGTGAGCATCTGGAACTTTGGCCCTGATCCTCCACACCACACAACTTGGGATGACAGCGCCACCTACCTGTATCCTTTCAGCAGCCAGTCCATGCTCTGACCCGTTTCCACTGTGGCCTGTTGTGTCATCTGGACCGGAGTCTGGATCATCAGTGTCCAGGTTCATGGAATCTGTCAGAGTGCCGCCGTCCTGTGATGTAATGATAGAGAATCACTCTATTTATACTAATGTGCAGAACCACTAGAGTGTCATTTCTTCACTGCTGTCAGCAACAAGCATTTGGTGTCACACTGGTGTACAACACTTATGGGCTAATTAATAAGAAATGACATATTTATGAATCACCCGCAATGCCCAGATTGTTGCTGCTTATCTGCTAATATGAGCCGTCAACTGTTGCAATATAGAACCACGGGCAGGAAATTACAATTAGTGTAGAGCGTATTATAATTTAAAAGTTTACTAATGGTAGTTCTTTAAAGAATTTAGCAGGGATGGAACAGGCTAACGTGACGACGTCACCTGTAACACGGTAGGAGCTCAACCTGCTGTCATGGCGAAAACTCTGTGTTACGTCCCGTCGAGGGGGACCGAGACGCAACGTGTGGGACACCTTCCCCCACTCCCAAGCCTCATTAATTTTTCACTGCAGTTGGCAGTTTCAACAAAAAACATTTTATTAATCACTAAATGAAATAAACAAAACAACTTAACCGGTGGGCAGCAAAGGCTTCAGGGTGGGCCCAGGCCAAAATAATAAACCAAACTCCAACTAGCTCGCCTTAAGAGCTAACTAAAGAAAGAAAGAGAACCCAAATACAGAAAGGCTAACCTCCCTACATACTGAATAAACAGGAGAAAAGAGGGGACAAAGAAAATGGCAGCCCACCCCTACGGCTGCGTGCTCTAACACCATTTCAGAAGTGACTAACTGCAGAGTTGGGAGCGGAGGAGGGATGACCGTCAGGCTGGCTCGACTGCTCCTCCTTCTCAGCCGTGGCGCGTCCAATCAGCAGCCGACATCCAGGACCGCACCTGCAAGGTGTCATCCACTCTCTCACACACACACAAAGATAGAGGCACCTAGACCCACCTGTGGGTCATAACACCCCCTCCCTTAAGAACTAAACCCTATTAACATACCTACAAACAAAACTAAACAAGAAAAACAGCTCAGTTCGCCCGAAATAAGAATTCCGCAGCTAGTCCACATCATAATGCATCTGCCAACACATTATCAACCCCCCTTCCTGTGGCAAATCTGGAGATTAAAGTCTTGCAGGAGCAGAGACCACCACATCTACGAGGGCATTATGGTCTGTAAAAACCTGACCCCAAATTAACATCAAGCTGGGCATTGTCAGAAGGAAAGCCAAAGCTTTATTGTTAACGTCCCAGAATTGACTCTGTGTGCGTGCTTGCTTAATTGTGGCATGTCCCTCTACTTCTAAGTCATGGTGCAAAACTGACGTACGGCGGGGGTGGTCAGAAAACAATAGTGGGTGGCTCTCAATTAATTTAACAATATCATGACGGGCTGATGCAGGCAAATGGGACAAAAACAAGCTTAAGTTATTCATAATTTCAGAGTTTCCCAGGTGCGCCGAAGGAACACCGATTTATTTTTTATTTATTTATTTATTTTTTTCAATGAGCCCTCCCTCCGCCAATGGGCACGGAGGGGGCGGAGACTCAGGCGACACATTTTTCCGAGCAACGTAACGCCCGGTTCACACTGGACGTGGAAGCGCCACGAAGCGCCACGCGCTTCCATTCGGCGCCCATGTTAATCAATGTAGTAGTTCACACCAGATGCGAACAGGCGCGCGGCTCCCCTCGCGGATCGCGCCATGCATTTAACGTCAGTTCACTGGACGTGGAAGCGAAGCGCCGCCGAGTGCTTCCATTCGGCGCCCACGTTAATCAATGTGGTGGTTGCGCGGCATGCATTTGTTGTTTCGGCGTCTGCTCTATTTCGTGCGCGAGCCGCGAGCGATCCTCGTCTACAGTACAGGAAGTCGCTCAATAAAAACGAGAAAATCCGGTGAATTTTCAAAATACACTAATTTCAAAATTAAAAAACGAATGACAAATTCGATCATATATCATATTCGTATGTTATATTCGTCAGTACATTGTATCAGAGTGCGAGAGAGATTAAACACACACACACACACACACACACACACACACACACACACACACACACACACACACACACACACACAGAGGAAGACTTGATCCTAGAGATGCCAGTCAATGATCATTATGAAAGAGGTCTTGTCTTGAGATGGACACCTGAGTGCGTGTTTCTATTTATTTACACACACACACACACACACACACACACACACACACGAAAGTAAACTACGGAGCGGGCTGGCTTACGGGGCGAGGGGGGGCGATGATGAAAATGATTTTTTTTTTTTTTTTTTTTCAAAGAAAAAAAAAAAGAAGCTCAAGTGGGAGTGAAAAAAAGACTGCAGCTGAGCAGAAGCGCTTGTCGACCGTCGCGGAGTTGTTCGCGTCTGGTGTGAACCAGTTGGAGCCTCGCTCGCGAAATTCGTCGGCGCTCCGCTTCGCGGCGCTTCCGCTTCCATTGAAATAAATGGCACGAGCCGCGCGCCTGTTCGCGTCTGGTCTGAACCACTACATTCAGTGCCTTTACATGGCACTAGAGAAAATCGAATTATTGCCTTAGTCCGATTATGATCGGAGAACTCACGTGCGTGTAAACACCTTACTCCGATTATGATTGGAGTTTGAGAACTCCGATTGGAATCGGAGAACCCCGACTGAGACACCCAGATAATGCGATTGGAATTCGAATTTCTCTGCCATGTATACGCCTTAATCGGACTATTAACTGGACAATGCGAGTGCGCATGCGCCACGCCTCGCTCTCGCGACTCATGACCGCACAACTACGTCGTCTAACAAAACAGACAGCGCGAAACCACCTGGCAAACCCGAATAAGAATGTTGACATTTGGAGAGAGGATGAGACCGGGGCGATGCTTTCTCTTCTAAAAGAGATGGACATATTAAAATAACGCGCAACGGAGACCTTTTTAAAAAGGGTAGCGCAGCAAATGCAGGGCTCCGGCTTTGCGCACCCCTGAACAAATACGTATTCCTTCGTATTTATATTTCTACCTTTTCGTTCACATTTTTTATAAGTTAGAAGAATTTTAACTTTGTAAATAAAAGCACAGCAAAGACATGTTTTCCTGATTTGTTTTTATTTTGGTAATTTCGCTGTTATTCTGCTGGAAACGGCGTGCAGCGGCACCAGCTTCCTCCACGGTCGGCACTTTAATGAGCGTGTGTATAACTGAAGACACCGTTCCTTTGCAAAACCTGTACACAAACTCTCCCACCAGTCTGCGCAGAACCCGAATCCAACAAGAACGAGATTTTGGGGTCCGTAGCGACGGCACAAAGCGTAGCATCGAAGTGTTGTTGTAGCCCTCCAACAGCAAACAACGTTCTTGTCTGCCTTTTAAAATAACCAGGAGCACAAGAAATAGGATACACCTTATCTGCAAAGCAAGTAACACGTACATTATGAACTATCGTTCCATATCATAATAGATTTAATATGTCAACTGAAAGCAGCTGACTCTCTCTCTCTCTCTCTCTCTCTCTCTCTCTCTCTCTCTCTCTCTCTCTCTATATATATATATATATATATATATATATATATATATATATATATATATATACATATATATATATATATTTATATTAACCTCTTTCATTGAACTCCAAAACATACATGGTCAAAATCCATATTATTAGTATGTTGTTGTTGTTTTTAAAAGCTCATACAAAACAAAAAAAAAAAGTGTGACATTCACTTATAGTGCATTATTTTCGCCAGCAAGCTTCTCATGTTACAACTGACTACATTGACCCATATTTTCCATATACTCATATGAATCAGTTGCCCTGCAGATCCCCTTACAAGGGCCCAGAGGAGTGACGCATAACCAACACGTGACCTCTACGATGAGCTTCCACCCACGGAAGTGCCATAGGAGGACACGGATTAAATAGTATGGCTTGTCCACCAGAAGGCTGTATTATGGTGTACATAATATAAAACTTCGGCCCAGTTCTGCTTGTATTGCAATGGTTGGTGTTCCTGAAGTTTCATTTTTCCCTTTTTCCCTTTTTATTTTTTACATCCATGTTTGTGATGAAATAGTATTATGAATCGCTAGCTCGCATTGCCTGCTGGGAAACAGCGTCCCTCAAGGAAGTTTTGGCTTCGCTGACACGGTCCTGAAGGGAAGTGGGTTTTAGTGCACTGGAACGGGATGAATGTGTTCAATCAAGCAGTACAAACCTGATTAATTGTCTTAATACTTGACTTGGAATGGCCATATTGTTTAGGATTAGAATTAGATGACAACTTGTTCACAATATTTGCAACTATTCAATTTGACCAGCAGGTGTCAGTAGAGGACGAAATTTCATGTTGACTATTTCCTAATGGAAGTGCTCTCTTTACGTTGGATTTTTCTCATAATTATTTGAAGTGTAGGCCTGTAGTTGATGAGGAATCACGGTGTGCTAACGCTACTCAAACAGCTTAGATGAAAAAAGGGAGTGTGATTTGGGTTTGTGGTACATTATGACAATCTTGGACTTGCAAGACTGAGGCGACGGTTCAATTCCCATCAATGTGTATTATATATGTGTTATTTAGCTCATCTATTCTACATTTTAAATAGATCACATTTGACATCTGACCCACTGAACACTTACTATTGAACATATTTTTAAACTATGGGCTATTTAGTCTTGTTTTAGGATATAATATAATTCATTGCACAAACTGTCAGGCTAAGTATAAGAGCTATAGTCTACTACAATCAGTCGTGCCAAAAAAGAGACATTGTCTTTATTTTTCATTTTTATTTTATTGTGTCAGCATTGAACCATACAAGCATCGAATCAAATCCCAAACAACCTATGAAACAATGAACACGTTTCCATTGCACTTCATTTTATTGAGCACTAGATGACCTCCTCGAGCACTGTGTCATTGAAGCCTCGAGTAATGAACCATTTTTTGAAACAAGTGTCGAAGCTTCAACAAAGCCTCGATCAGCCATCACTACCTACGGCTGCGTGCTCTAACACCATTTCAGAAGGGACTAACTGCAGAGTTGGGAGCGGAGGAGGGATGACCTTCAGGCTGGCTCGACTGCTCCTCCTTCTCAGCCGTGGCGCGTCCAATCAGCAGCCGACATCCAGACACACACACAGACACAAAGATAGAGGCACCTAGACCCACCCGTGGGTCATAACACTCCGTGTGGATCTTTTCACTCTGGCATTGAAAGGGGGTGCTAGCACTAGCCGTTTGCTAAGCTATGTACAGACAGCACCACCGCTTGCCGAACCACATAGTCACACCGTTTATATACAAATAATATTATATAAACAACTCGTCATCAATATCACAAAAGTAGAAGTCAAGAACTTTTTTTAAAAACGATAACTAACTCAAACTTTTTTGTGTGTTTATAAAAACAAACTAAAACAAACTTAAATTGAAGTCATATTTCACTTTGTTTACGTCTGTCAAATGAATATTTGCCCAGGAAAATGTTTGCGTTTTACGCAGCAGCACCTAAATGCACCTCGTGTTCTGTGACGTCACCCCTCTTTCACAGCAGTATGTTGACGAGCGACTCGCGGCGGGAAAGTCCGATATGCCACTTTTTCCCAATACGACGAAGAGAGTGACAAAAGCCAATGTCTTGTGGTGGAAAGACACAAAATATGTGGCTTGCTTCTAAAAAGGGAAAAACCCCGACAAACCTCCATTTAAGAAGCTCGCACAAAGCAGTAGTGAACATGTTTATTGAGACTGGGAAGTAGACACGACAGTTTGACTCAGTTGACTCAAATATCCTGTGGCGATGAGAGTGGTTATGGCTATCTGATAAAGCAAGATTTAATCTTGGGAATTTAACAAAATGAAAAGGAACCGACAACGCCACTCTGGGAATTTCACCCAGGGAGTTCTACGAAACACAAAAGTAATAATTAGGCACACAGGTAAGTTCTACGAGGAAGGAGTAGGAGACGTGGTTCAGAATGTTTAAAATATCAAACCAACTTTTATTCAACATTTAAAAATAAAAGGAACAAACAGACCAACACTTAAAACGGAGCTACTGAGCTCCTTATTCTTGGTGTAGAAACTGAGGCTTACCGATGAGGGGGCCAAACGGGGGAGGAACCAAAGAAAACAAGGAACACCCCACTCACACGTGACACACCTGCAAAGAAAGTGAAGTGCAAAAAAAAAGAAGAAAACAACCACAATCCCGGGTCACAGCACGCGAAGGGGCCCACCACCCGGGACACCGCCACCACCAGCAGCTCTCAGCGACTACAAAAGAAAAGATAAACAGTTGGTTACTAAAAGTTCCCTAAAATCTGTCACATGTACTGAAATAGCAAGAAAAACAAACAAACAATGCAATTACACACACACACACACACACACACACACACACACACACACCAACCAAGTTCCCACCAACCACGCACACGCATACACGCACGCACACCACTGTAGCTGGACCGGCGACTTGATAGTGTAACGTCTGCTGTCTGAGGGTCAGCAGTGGCGACGTAAGCAAACGAAGAAAAACACAACGAGAACGGAAAAACAACAAGTAAAACCAAGGCGGGACGGAAGCAACATGCACTGTCCACCGTCTGTACGGGGCGACTAGCACAATCAAGTGCGGGCGAAGCGGCAGTGTTCCTGCACTTATCTTATAGGACCGAGTTTTGGGCCACAGGTCTTGATCACCAAGCGTCCTCCAGGTGAGGAGAACAACGAGGAGGCTCTGCGCAGCTTTGTGCTCGCAGGCGGCTGGAGTGTGCCGGTGAGGTGTTCAGGAAGCACTGTAAAAAGAACGGACAGGTGAGGTACTACGTACCTATGCTAATAAGCCATAATAATTTAAATGCTAAAATGTCCGCACCTGATCCTCTTAAAACTCGGGCACACAAAGTGGATGTTCAGTGTCCCATTGACCACAATGGACCACTAAACAAAGCTTTTAAGAAAAATGCGAAATGAAGCCACTGAGAGCTAAAACAACATGCAAACAATGCCACAGTGCAGCTTTTCTCAAACGGGTCAATTTTGAAATCATTTTAATCAACTCTGTCTTCATTGATCAGAAGCTTTTTGCAGATTTGGAATTAAAAACATTTAACTGCAGGAATCATAAAATCGTCTCATCAGTGACGTTTATTGAGCCATTCAAAAATGTAATATGTGCTGAACAGACAAACGGAGGTGTAAGAGGCCTGTGTGACCAGCAGGGGGCAGCAGAGGACCGACAGCCGCAAGTTCCTCCTCAGAGAGGCCTGAGAAGGTTCTGCACCTTCAGCTCCTCCAGGAGGTCCTCAGCAAAGTGTCAGAGTTTGTTGGTTTTTTACCTCGGTCGGCAGAGTCACAGTATGAAACTTGTAGCCAGGGGGCGCTGCAGCTAACTCAACACCTACAAGGTTTGAAAAGGAAATTGAGTGGAATTCATCTGGAATGAAAAGAAAAGCACAACTACAGCAGAAAAACTGAACACAAAGACGCACAAAGTTTGAACTACACACTGATTTTCTTCTTCTGTTGATTCAAATGAATTTGACAGAAATAATATCTGAAAAAATAGAAACCAAATGTTAAATTTCGACATTTAAAAAATGGACAGATTCATTTACACCCAGTAAGATAAGAAGATATTTAGCTCTCAGCCAATTCGAGCTGCTGCTCCTGTGTGTGTGTGTGTGTGTGTGTGTGTGTGTGTGTGTGTGCGTGTGCGTGTGTGTGTGTGTGTATGTGTGTGTGTGTGTGTATGTGTGTGTGTGTGGATGTGGTGGTGTGTGTACCTGAATGTGGGAGTGGGTGTGTTTAAGTACGTCACTGGAAGTAGGCTGCCAATTAGTCCGGCCTCCGAGGCCGCAACCGCCCCACGCCAGCGACGAGTCCAGGGCGGGGGGGCCCGGACACGGCACACCCGCTGCAATGCCGGCCAGGAAGAGGCCCGGAGCAGCAGGCCCCCGGACCGGAGGGCACCCGCCCCACGAGGAGCCAGGGCAAGATGACAGAGAGGCAGATACCCCAAGGAGAAGGGACACCACCCGGGGCGAACAGACAGCAGAGCCCGGCCCCCGGACGGGGGCCCCCCAGGGCAAGCGAGACCGGACTCATCCCCATGACAGGACCCAGCCCCTTCACCCACCAGGAGGATCGGTACCCAAGGCAGGCCCGGGCACCCAGATGCCCCCCCCCTAAGGACCCAGTATGGCGCATCGCAGCAAGTGGCGAGGTCCCCATAGGCCCAGCCGGTCTCGCACCCCAGGGGCACCGGACTGCACAGGGCCCATCCAGAGTGGGAAAGATTGTTTTCTTAGCGATAGATAAGGAGGTGATCAGCATGCGAGATTCTGCCTTATCTGATGTGATATCACTGAGGTCCCCTAAGAGACAAAAAGAAGGAGTGGCTGTGATGTTGTAACCAACCTGTGCTGATAGATCATTGCATACTACGTGCCAGAATTGATTTACTGGTGGGCAATGCCATACAGCGTGTAGGTAATTATCTGGGACATTAACTGTGCAGTGTGAGCAGGTCTGAGAGGCGGTCATGCCCATCTGAAACATCCGCTGTCCAGTGTAGTGGATCCTGTGGAGTACTTTAAAATGTATTAATTGTAGAATAGGTTGTTTTATCAGTGAAAAGGTGTTCAGGCAGATTGTTCTCCAGAAATTAGAGTGAGGCTGGAGAGACAGGTCTCTTTCCCACTTAACAATTGGGATAGAAATTGTGCAATCTGTATTTGTAAGCAACTCACTCCAATAGAACTGCACTCGTCCTTCTCTCACATTACATTGGATCACAATGACCAAACAACACAACAAAGACAATGATGCCACTGTGCTGCCACATCCAGACTCTGTGTAGGTCTGTAGGCCTCTTGGACCTTCAAGTGAACCACTGCGTGTTGACTGGAGGTGAAACATGACCGCAGAAATGCTTTTTCATTTTAAGAACGTGGCTGCATTATTTGACTCATAAAAAAAATCATTAATAAATAATCCAAACTGCATTTTCATTTTCTTATTCATGACTGCTCATTCTTGTACTTAATTCAAATGAAGGAAAACACATTTGAGATTTAATTTTCAAAACATGCACCAGCAAAGAGTTACCAAAATTCAATATGAAATGTAAAATTCAAAAATGAAAAAGCAATAGCAGAATGCTTTTTCATTTTAAGAACGAAGCTGCATTATTTGACTCATAATTAAAATCATTAATAAATATTGCTATATGCATTTTCATTTTCTTATTCGTGTCGCACCTTTTATGACACAATCAAAAAGAAAACTGAGGGCATTGCTTTTTAATTTTCGTGGTCCTGCCCTGCACAACAGTTACCACAACTCCAAAACGAAATCGCAATCTCAAATTAAGCGCGCGGCGCAGGAAAGTGACGTCAGCAGCTCTCCACCTGTGGGTATGGCGGTATGACGCCAAGTGTCATTTGCCTCCTGTTATGTGTAAATTCTAATGTTTGTGAATTTAATAAAGATATGTATATATATATATATATATATATATATATATATATATATATATGTATATATATATATATATATATATATATATATATATGTATATATATATATATATATATATATATAAATATATATATATATACATATATATATTTTCTTTTTTTTATTTAAAAAGAAAAGAAAAGAAAAAAAAGGTATGGCGGTATGACACCACTTTGCCATCGTTACTTCTTTCACGTCATTGAAGTTGCCGGTAATCGAGATTTAAATCGGCGAAAAACGTGGACCACTGACAGATCTCGCACCAGCATCTGCCACCAGTCGACGGATTGATCTGTTGCTTCGCATCCTTCGTCGGATGGACTGGTGGCCGACGCCGAACAGCTGTTACTCCACCCATGTAACAAATAGCTTTAGCTTTGATGTTGTGCTGGTGCATCAAGGTGTTCCATAACTGACAACAGGTTGGCTAGGGCAACCTTGTTTGCGTCCGTATCTGGGACGGCAGAATACCTGCTCAACTCGGTCCCGAGCATCAGATTCAGATACACTATTCAACTCCACCTGGGAAGCTAAATCCAGCAGGGTTTGAACAATTGTGTCAATGTGCGCCATGCTCAAATCTGTCCGACCAACGAGATCCGTCAGTGGTCCACGTTTTTCGGCGATTTAAATCTCGTTTACCGGCAACTTCAATGACGTGAAAAGTAACGATGGCAAAGTGGTGTCATACCGCTATACCTTTTTTTTGGTTTGTTTTGTTTTTTTAAATATACAGTATATATATACATTTATTAAATTCACAAACATTAGAATTTACACATAACAGGAGGCAAATGACACTTGTCGTCATACCGCCATACCCACAGCGGAGGTGGAGAGCTGCTGACGTCACTTTCCTGCGCCGCGCGCTTACTTTGAGATTGCAATTTCATTTTCGAGTTGTGGTCACTCTTGTGCAGGGCAGGACCATGAAAATTAAAAAGCAATGCCCTCAGTTTTCTTTTTGATTGTGTCATAAAAGGTGCGACACGAATAAGAAAATGAAAATGCATATAGCAATATTTATTAATGATTTTAATTATGAGTCAAATAATGCAGCTTCGTTCTTAAAATGAAAAAGCATTCTGCTATTGCTTTTTCATTTTTGAATTTTACTTTTCATATTGAATTTTGGTAACTCTTTGCTGGTGCATGTTTTGAAAATTAAATCTCAAATGTGTTTTCCTTCATTTGAATTAAGTACAAGAATGAGCAGTCATGAATAAGAAAATGAAAATGCAGATTGAATGACTTATTAACCATTTTAATTATGAGTCAAATAATGCAGCTTCGTTCTTAAAATGAAAAAGCATTTCTGTTATTATATTCTTATTTTAATTTGGATTATGGTAACTGCTTCCATATAAAACAAATACATCCATAAATATATACAATGTGAGAATTGTTTCTTGCAAGAGCTGTACTTCAACCCATGACCATCGATAAAAGTGTACACATCTAATCGTAAACAATCTGCTGCAACCTGAATTTCCACTTCTGTGTCTATAAACCAGTCACAGCTTGACTGATGGCTCTGAAGAAGCAGTTTCCATCAGCCTCTACATTCTCATTTGTACACGGCGAACCTAATGGCCATTGCAATCAGAAATTGGAAAACTTGCACGGTCCAAATGAATCTTCAAGTTTTTGCAAAGGTCTAAACAAACATCAACATCAAGGGGAGAGAAGTTACACTCTTCATTGGTCACAGCACTGACAAACTCTACGTCAGAATTATCCATGTCAAAGTGAGGAGTTTTGCTCTTCTGAAGTGACTCACTGTTGCCAGCTGGTGCTGGAATTTTAAACCGTGACCGGTTTCGCCTTGATGAAAAGAACCATGCAGAACCTTGGCTAATCTAATACCAGTGCCATGATCTGCCACTGCATCTTCACTAGTACTAACTGATGATGGATCACAAATCACATGTGCGAGGCGTAGAACGAGCGGAGCAGTCAGAGGCAACAGAAGAAGAAAGAAAAGCCTCCTTAGCTTAGTTGATCTTCTGTGTTGCCTCCTGGACGGTGCTGGCCTCCTCTGGCTTGGTGCTGGCAACCACGGGAGCCACAGGAACCACGGGCACAGCTCTGGTCATCTGTGGCGTCGCCTCCAACTGATTAAAATAAGAAAGATGTGATTTTATGCCAATAAACATAGAAAGGAAAACACTGGGCTTTACACGATCACGATTTTTGTGCCGATCACCGATCAGTGAGTTTAAATAAACCGATCACCGATCCGATCACGTTAGGGGCAATAAATACTTGTTTCTGTACACCCCTTGCCTTCTCAGGAGCACCGTCTAAAGTTGTTTGCTTTAGCATCCGTTTCAGAGTTTGCTTTTCTTTTTCTTTCTCCGCGCTGCGTTTCTTAAACTCGACATGCTCCTCTGTGTGTATCTTTTCCAAGTGCCTGATTAAATTTGTGGTGTTGAAATTTTTTTACCAAAGTTCCCCCGCGAAGTACTGTAGCGTTGCATATATTGCAGATAGCTTGTGCTATGTCTGTTTCTCTCACTTTGAAAAACTTCCACACTCCCGACACGTTTGTTTGTGTCGCCCATGGATGTTGCTGTCGTGAAGATTCAAAGAAACTTTATTGTCCGTCACATAGCGACAGTACTCAAAACAGGAAGAGGCACGAAGACGAAAATGAAGGCCTTTGAATCATGAATCATTATGTCTCGGATACAAACAAATAAACATGTCAATGCTGTGAAACTACTTTGGAGGAAATGAGACAGATTATGGTGATTCATGACATGACGCCCGAAAAAATGCCAAATATCGGCCGATCCGATACAGCCGATAAGATCGGTTTAAAGCCTAGAAAACACACACAGGTGATGAAGTGGAAATGAATAAGTACAAACCTGCTGCACTGCTGTGACATTGCTGGAGGCAGACTCAGTCATGTGGACAGTTGAACGTGTTGCCCACACCTGCAAATACAAGGACACAAAGTAACGTTTAAAGAACTGCATTTATTGTCCTATCACAAAGATGCACACAATGAAATACACATATCCCAAATACCAACATCTCACTTGTTTGTTTTGGTTTTTGAGGCAACGTGTGCTAACACGTTCAGCCTTATCGTGCTAACGATAAGGCTGAAACTAGGGTTAGCTGAAATTAGGGTTAGGGTTTCGGGGTTCCTCAAGAACTAGAAGCCCCAAATTTGGCGTGTGCCCTTCTTGGGGGCTCCTGATGAAAAAGCAAGTGGCCCCATGTCTCTAGGACAAAGTTGACCATTGACCCTCATAGACTTGTATGGCATTAGGGCTAGCGATAAGGCTGGAATTAGAGTGAGGGTTTCGGGGTTCCTCATGGGCTTGAAGCCCCAAATTTGGTGTGGGTGTGTCCAGGAGGATCCTGATGAACCTGAAACGCGTGCTGATCAGGCTGGACATCTGGAAGAACATAAAGAAATTAATTCATAAACAAAGTAACACACTAATTAAACTGTACATGTACTGTACATATGTGATCTTGTGTTGATAATAGGGGTGGGGCGATACGGCTAACCCACGATTCGATACTGTGACGATATTTGGCCCACGATAATGACAACATCACGACACACGATATCTTCGAAATTTTGCAGACGATATTGTCATAACCCGGCTCAAGAGTTATGACAATAACGGAAGGGACACTGCGGATTGCAATTAATCAAAAGGTTTATTATAACAAAATAGATAATTGTAAGCAAAATAATGAAATATATGGTGTGTGTTTGTCAGTATTCATCAGTAATGTAAGTGTGGATGAGTGAATAATAGGATGTGGGGTGTTGTCAGGTGCAAAACAGAACAGAAGAAGCTGAGAGTCGGCCAGATGCCCATGGCTGCTGGATGGAGAATGGGGAAGAGACCGAGCGGCACACGCAGTCGGCCTTTTATCCTGCGGGGGGCATCGGCACAGGTGTCCTAATCGGAAGATGCCACTCCCACATCCACCGCTACCTAGAAATGGGAAAACAGCTGGGAGCCACAACAAGTTATATAGAGACAGGGTCGTCACAATATGTGACTGAAAAAGAAAAAAATACCCATAAAAAGGAAAATGCCTGTGATCTTGCATTTATTCCAAAACTTTGTATAATGTACAAACAAACGTGCACTGCACAAGCAAACATATTAAAGTGCATGAACATTAATAACTTTCATGTAAACAAGGACAGTGTTTTCTGGTAATGTAAAGTCAGTAGCAACTTGTCTTATCTCAACTTGGGGACTTGGGATATACAAACCGACGGGAAGATGAAAGAGGGAAAAAAATCCTTTCACTGCCCCGATTCTGAAAATCAATAAAAAATGATGCAGACAAAATAAATAAATAAATAACCGCGTCCCCAAAATATACGGGACAAAGTGAAGTGCGTCCCCCATCAGTTCATTACGGGACAGGCTTTTTAGTTGCCAAATATGGGACAATCGCGTATTTTACGGGAGGGTTGGCAACCCTATCTAGACCACAGACGGAAATTAAATGAGGTTTTGTCATTTTCCATAAAATGGGACAAATTGTGTCCCGGGAGAGATTTTATCTTTCCCGGGACAGGTGGACAGGTGGTCTTTGGAAAAAAATATTGATATTTGCCGTCAGTGTATCGATTATTTATTGCGACAGAAAGCACAACAATATATTGCAATATTGATTTTTTTTTTCACCCACCCCTAGTTGATAAGTGTATGAATAATTGTGTGAATGTTACCGTGGCAGCTGGGGAAACCCTGCCAGATGACTCCACGACGGTCTCCATGTGGTCCAGCAGCACAGCCTCACTGAACCACACGGGATTGGACGGGATGTCTGTGTGAAATGCAGTCTCAACAGCTGTTGGTACTGTCTGTAAAAAAAAGAGGAGAGGAAATCAGAGTCAACTTAGGATAAGTGTTCATTTTTAAAATAAAAAGTTGCACAGTTTGACAAATACACGATTGGGGGGAAAAAAAAAAAGAAAGAGGGATGAACAGGTTACCTCAACCTCCTGTCCAACAAGAGTCCATTCAGGAGCAGGTCCATACACTGGCATGTAGACAGGACCTGTCACAACCACTCTGGGAGACACCCTGGGCGATGATTGGTTGTGGCACAACACCCCTGGCCTAGGTGAAGGGGGTGCGAGCTGATGGAGCACTGCAGCATGCAGACGCTCCACCAAAATCAGTCCTGAGGTGCACCTAAACAGAAAACAACTAGTTAACACATATTTGTCATATCAAATGAAGAGCAAGTAAGGCTGAAGAAGGCAAAACTTACACCGTCATAACACCACCATGTACAGCTGACGAAGGGGGAGGTGATCGGCCATATACACAAATGTTAAACCTGGAAGAAGTGTCACATAATCAATTATGTAATCACACAAATCTAAGAAATATCTGTTAGCACAGTGTCACTGAAGAGAAAAAAATACAACAAAAATATGTATTTTACACACCCATGCGTGCAGCAACACGATGATATACTTGACGTAGCGCTGTTTGTAGTTCTGGCTTGACAGTCAGGCGAGGTGGAAAGTCAAGCACAAACACCTACAAAATAGTTGTATATATAAAAAAAAACCCAAACAAACATAAAAATGCAAAATAAATTCATGAATATTCTTGTTATTGAACTATGGATCATGGAATTACTTGATATTGATAAAACAAAGGGGCGATGACATTCATGTGTTCAAATTTGTTTGTCACAGCAGATAAACAAACCTTGGGCCAGCGGTCCAACACAGTTGCCAGTAGCGCAGCAAAATCCTGGGCGGAGTCTGTTACAAGCTTACAACCTTCTTGTCTGGTTGCTGGGCCTTAAGAACGAACTTGCACTGTTTTGTCAGTCAGGAGCAAAACGGGCCATCTTCGCACCCAGGTCGCTGACCAGTACCGCGCCCTGTGTAAATTGACAAAAAAGAAAAATCTAAATATGTTTTTGTAAGATTTATTTGGAATACAACATAACAACACAGGCAGAACATGAAATCATGAACGTGGAAGTACTCACGACGTTCAAAGTCCTTCCGAGGTGGAAAAGGTGTCCAATCCCGTTTTTGCTCCAGGCGTCGTTTCATGGCCAGAGAGCGACGGAATGCCTTGGTGTTCGGCATCTGAACAATGAAATGAAAGATTGTGTCATTTTCAATGAAGGACAATGATAACACAAGTTTACAGAAAAAAGTGATGTTTTCTCACACACGACATCAAAACACAGAAAGCTTTCTGTACCTTTGCAGCTGGAGACGATGAGCTTAAATCAATAAAGCAAAAGAAAATGTGTATGTGTACTATTGGACCCTAACCCTAATGCCATACAAGTCTATGGGGTGAAATTTCAACTTTGTCCTACAGATATGGGGCCACTTGCTTTTTCATCAGGAGCCCCCAAGAAGCACCCATGCCAAATTTGGGGCTTCTAGTACTTGAGGAACCCCGAAACCCTAACCCTAATTTCAGCTAAGCCTAACCCTAACCCTAGTTTCAGCCTTATTGTTAACCCTAATTCAATGCAAGTCTATGGGGTGAATTTTCAACTATGTCCTAGAGACATGGGGCCACTTGCTTTTTCATCAGGAGCCCCCAAGAAGCGCCCACGCCAAATTTGGGGCTTCTAGTACTTGAGGAACCCCGAAACCCTAACCCTAATTTCAGCTAAGCCTAACCCTAACCCTAGTTTCAGCCTTATTGTTAACCCTAATTCAATGCAAGTCTATGGGGTGAATTTTCAACTTTGTCCTAGAGACATGGGGCCACTTGCTTTTTCATCAGGAGCCCCCAAGAAGCGCCCACGCTAGATTTGGGGCTTCTAGCCAATGAGGAAAAATTTGGAGCAGACAGGACAGGGTTACAGCTGAGAAGGCACTTAAGATCCTCAAAGGACTGTTGCCACTCACTAGACCAAACAAATGGTTTCAATGGACTGGTTAATTCTTCTCTCGTGGCCGGCAGCTCCACTGCCTTGGTGCTGGAGATGCCCGTTCAGGGGCGCCGCCAGGAATTTTGGGCCCCCTTCAAAAAAACAAAAACAAATGGGCCTCCTGTGCGCAGCGCTTGTCAAAAGCACATCACTCAAAAAATACAGTATAGTTCAATAATAGTGCTTGAGTCCATCTTTGACAGTGTCAATGTATTTTTATTGTGAATTCGCCACAAAGCAAACTCTTAACATTGATGAATGATTCATGAAAAAAACACTTGATGTCTCTCGGACAAAGTTGAGCTTTGACCTTCATAGACTTGCACTGCATTAGGGTTTAGCGATAAGGCTGGAATTAGAGTGAGGGTTTCGGGGTTCCTCATGGGCTAGAAGCCCCAAATTTGGCATGGGTGTGTCCTGGAGGATCCTGATGAACCTGAAAGTGGCCCCATGTCTCTGGGACAAATCTGACCTTTGACCTCCATGGACTTGCATTGAATTAGGGTTAACGATAAGGCTGAAACTAGGGTTAGGGTTTTGGGGTTCCTCAAGAACTAGAAGCCCCAAATTTGGCGTGTGCGCTTCTTGGGGGCTGCTGATGAAAAAGCAAGTGGCCCCATGTCTCTAGGACAAAGTTGACCTTTGACCCTCATAGACTTGTCATTAGGGTTAGCGATAAGGCTGGAATTAGAGTGAGGGTTTCGGGGTTCCTCATGGGCTAGAAGCCCCAAATTTGGTGTGGGTGTGTCCAGGAGGATCCTGATGAACCTGAAAGTGGCCCCATGTCCCTTAGGACAAAGTTGACCTTTGACCCTCATAGACTTGTGTGGCATTAGGGCTATCGATATGCAATACAAACCTGGTGAGTTTAAGACTTAGTGACTCTACGTACATGAATGTATGGGGTACCCCGTCCTTACTTTGTTCCAACCTTCCCTCCACAAACCTGGCTGTCCAGTGCAGAAGTCAAAGTGAGAGAGAGAACAAAGAAGGAGGAGGGCCTGTGACGCCGCTGCTGATTGGATCCTAGGTCGGTTGAATGAGCCAATTCTAGAGCTCCCCTCGGTGTCCACACACTGCAAAATATATCTAAGAAACAAACACTTAAATTGAGAAAGAACAGGCTAGAAACAAGTCAAATTATCTGCCAATGCAGTAAGATATTTAGACTTGGTAAGATTTCTTAAAATAAGACGATATATCTAGGCATTTGAAGAATGGAAAAACTCTTGAAATAAACAGTAAAGCACTCATTCCAAGGACTGTACTAAGTCGAATAAACTTGATACTAGCTTCTCAATTCTTTTTTCACGTTTGCTTCTTTCTTAATTTGAATGAAAAGATCTTAAAACCAGACCTACTAACAGTGCAATTCTTCTTAATTTAAGTGTTCACAATATGAGATTTTTTTTTCTCAAAATGAGACAAAGCATCCACCCCCCCCACGCCGACTCCCCCCCCAAAAAAAATAATTAATCAAACAGAATTAATATTGTCAACAACTATTTATTCACTTAAATTGCTGACAGTGCCTTCACTGCCTTGTAATAAAAACGTCACTAAGGCATTGCATCTTAAAACAATCTCAAGCAATCATTTCTAGAACGCAAGTAACAATTGTTACAATATTCACCGTCATCATTATTGAATATTGATTCAGATTCCCTGACACTCAGTTACACAAAAAAAACAAAAACAGTATGGGGACAGCATATAGTGTTGTGTTCCTATCACCACTGATAACATGTTTAGGGGAGTGTATCACTACCTATGCCTAGTACACAGCTCTACTCCCCAATAAAATCATTCCATTCTGCCATGGTCTTTTTTGTATGAGGCTGTGGTGTCTCACTCATGGATAGTGTCCTGTAGCACTTCTGTCTGAATGACAGAGAGAAGGGTTGCCACACACTTTTGGATATGTGAGGTGCAGGGCGTAGTAGTAATCCATCAGATGAAGCAGACCGTCACTCAAGTCTTCCTTGGCAAGCGTGGTGGCGGGAGTGGCTCCAAGACAGATGAGACAGCGGGTCCCATCAAACAGCAACACAGGAGTGCAGAAAGACCTCTTCTGCGAGTACATTGTGGGATCTTCTGTTGGCTAAAGAAAAAGAAGAAGGAAACGCCACATCCATGCATGGAACTATGAAGTGTTGAATGTGAGAAAATGCGAATAAACTTTCACCTGAATGACATGAAGCAGTGCCTCACTGGCATGTCCCAGCTTCTTCGGTGGTGGACTTGGTGAAGGAAAGAGTGTGGGGAGTGCCCTGAGCAGCGCGATGGAATATTCCACTGGAATAGAACAAATCAACTTTGAGTTCAAAGTTAGTCTTCCTAAAAATGAGTCTTATTAGTTTTGTGTTGATCACAAAAAAATCTTATTTTTTCAGCATGAAGAGTATTACCATTCTGCATCTATTCATTCAGCGCAACATAAACCATCCTATGTCCAAGGAAACAGCTACACAGTCAATTAGAGACACAGCAAAATGACTCTACTGAACTACAACCAGCGTTATGCGTGGCTTCATCATTTCATTTTTTTTCCAAACACCATAAAATTACACATTGGTGCAGAAGTCTTCCCATCTCTTTTTTTAGTTCATCAATGAATTTTCTGTTGCCCTTATCCAGAATGCGCCGCAGCTCATTCATCGCCTATAATGCAAGTCAATGTTAAAATCTGCAAAAATGCTTGCTTTTCATCATAAACCAAAACAAGTTAATCACTTACATGATAAAGATCCTTGACACATGGATATGCATCCAGGATCTTTGTTGGCCTTGTCCTGTTCTTTCAGAACATCACTATCAATGAAGGATCTTCTTGCTTGAAACTGCAGGTCAAGAATTTGGGAGACAGCATCTTGGTTGGGTTTTGGTTTCTTGTACAGCTCCTGCAGGGTCTGATAATGTCTGGCCTGTGCTGTCAGACCATCTTTGGCTGATGAAATGGAGGAGACAAATCAGTAAATCAGTCAAATGGATGCAGAATGAAGACACAGTTCCTGGCTTCATTCGGTGCAGTCTTGTCTGGTACGGTGGAATTCTCAGCCGAGAGGAAACCAGATCCAAAACATTATGAACAAGAGATGGATGAATGGATGAAATTGTTTGGAGCATCAAAATATATCAAATGACAATTCAAATGTAAAAATGCCTGTGATATATCATGATATCCAAAACTATCATAACATTGCCTAGCTTTCATACATTATCATTATTATTAAAATGGACATGTTTCTACTTACGTGAAGTGTGGCCATTATCAGAACTGCGCCCTGGTGTGTGACACAAAATAATTGTTGATCCACCAATTGAGTCTGCATCATGATCTTCTTCTTGGTCACTTGCTTAGAAGTCAATGCGATGCCTTTTCTTCTTGTGGCCCCTCTCTGGTGAATCTCTTGTGAAGATTCTTGTAAGTGCTCGCCTGTGGTAAATAAAATTTCACTCATTGAAAGAACAAATAAAGATGGAACGTGAACATGCACAGATAAAAAAAAGTATCAGCCAAAAATAACCACACGCTTCAAAATCTTCACACTTTTTTCACAAAAAGTGCGCAAAATAATATAATCACTTACATGTTTCATTGTTTTGTCTTAATCCTTCAGCATGGGATAATACTCCACTAGTCTTTTAGCCATTGCAGTGACTTCATGCTTAGAAGGGTACCGGACCCCCTCTCCTTGCTGACTGGCTCTCAAGATAGAAATCATGCTGGTGACAGTGTTTCTCACCAGCCTGCATCTCAGCTCTTTGAACATGACACATTTCCCCTCACTGGCAGTGCGGGCCATCTGGAAGTAGTGCTTACGAGTTTGCTCCAACTCACTGTCTGTATAGAGGGTGGGCAAACTTTTTTAGCAATGGGCCACATGACAGACCTGCATCGAGTCGGCGGGCCACGGAAGGGGGGGTTGTAGGTAGGTACAGAATTCATAATTCAGTGCCTTGGAGCGAATAGCTTCGCCACTCAACTGGCCAAGAGACATGTGGCCTGTCCTTCTCCAATGCAAGCGGGTGGGAAAAGCACAGGAGTTGGTGTCTGCTCTTTTCTTAGAAGACAGCCTGCAATATGATGTTGGAAAGGAAGCAATTTTTCCTGCTTATGAGCTTGTTCCTGAGCCCTACCGGCAAAAATTTAGGAACCATAGAAAATCTAGTGGTCAAACCTTTGTCGAGTTTGCATGGGAGAAAAGCAACCTCTTTGATAAATGGTGTGCAGCTAATGATGTCAAAAATGACTTTGAGTCACTCCGTGAGCTTGTTCTTTTAGAAGATTTTAAAGACTCTTTGCCAGAGAAGGTGGTAATGTTCTTGGATGAACAGAAAGTGTTGTCATTGTCCAAGGCTGCTGTCCTTGCAGATGAGTTTGTGTTGACCCACAAAAATGTGATCTCATCTTCCCCCCCGATCGGACAGGCCTTCTGCTTCTCGTCCCACAAGAGCCGAGTCTAGCCACCTCCCCCTTGAAAAGGCTAGAGGGAAGGGACTTCTGGTTTGGCCATAAAGCGGTAGACTGCGCGACACCAGGGCTCTCGACCGTCTAGGGTAAAAACTCCCCGAAAACTTGAATGACTATTGTCAGATATCATATTAACTACAAAGTGATCAGGGGAACGTTGGAATGGGAAGGAAAACTCGATTCAACCAAAACAGAAACACGGTAACAGACAATATGGCGGAACTACCAGCTTGCTCTGAAACAGAGGGAGATGGCGAAACGAACTCCTCGTGACTAACGACGCGAAAAAGGGCTCGGACATAGAAATTATTAGCAAGGAGATACGGGATTTAAAAACGGAATCAAAAGAAGTCCTTCGCACGTTTGGAGAAACACTGAGGAACGACGTGGAAAAAGACTTGGACGACTTCAAAGACGAAATAAATCAACAACTTGCGAAAGTCATCACCGAACAGGAGCTCCAGACCGGCAAGATCAACGAGGCTGAGTCGCGGATTGAAAAGCTAGAACGTTGGGCACAGGAAGCTAATGACGCTCTGGTCATATCACTGAGAGAACAAAAAGCTCTTCAGGACAAGTTAACTGACCTGGAGTCCAGGCCGAGGAGAAACAACCTACGTATCTATGGAGTCACTGAAGGAGAGGAGGGAGAATCTGTGGCCAAGTTTGTGGAAGACCTGCTGAAAAGCGAACTGCACCTGCCAGCAGATTTTAATTTCCAAATTCAGAGAGCACACCGCTCATTTGCACAGAAGCCAGCGGACGGTGCCCAACCGAGACCCATCATTGTTAACTTTCTGGAATTTACTACCAAAGAGAGGGTCCTGCGAGAGCTACGGACAAAGAAAATAGAACTGGGGAATAAAGTACCGTCATTCCATCACGATTACGCGACAGAGATGGTCCAAAAGAGAAAGGAGTACAACACTGCTAAAAGAATCCTGAAGGAGAAGGGCATCCGCTTCCAGACGCCATTCACCAAGATGAGGACCCACTGGGATACGGGAACTCGAACCTACAACAGCGCAGAGGAGGTCAAGGAGGAATTGGCGAGACGCGGCCTGGCGGAGAAGACGGCGGTGGCGACGGGTGCGGAGGGGCCTGCGGCACTCGGTACCCCACACTACGACGGAGTGGCAGTGCAAGGAGGGATCCTGGAGGGGCTACGCATCAGCAGCGACACAAGCCAGAAAAGCTACAAGAGTTTCAAAGATTCTTTGATTAAATTCAGAGAATAAAGGGAAGAAAGCTGGTAGGGATGTTCTAGTATGACCGGTGTTTTTAGTTGACAAATTATTAAAATTGAATTCCCATGTTAATAGAAAAGAGACTGTGGGAAGTCCGGGTCGCTCCTTTTTTTTCTAACGTTGGACTCATTTAGAACGACTAAAATACTCATTGCAGGTTCAAGTGTCATTTCTAAGTTAGGTGAGATTTTTGACTGCCTTCACGCGGGCCGGACAGAGACACGCCGTAGTTTGGCCATGCCTGATCTACAGGAAACACATCTCTCTCAACAAGAGCACGACACACTGAAAAGATTTGGATATAGAAATGTTTTTTTTAGCTTGTTCAGGAAAGGCCCAAAGAGAGGTGTCACAATATTAATCTCTAATTCTATCAGTTTTGAAGTTGTTAAAAAAATAAATGACAAAGAAGGGAGATATGTAATAGTCAAAGGGAAATTGGATGAGAACTCAGTTACTTTGGTCCAGGGTTGGACAAGTGCTTTTTGAAATCACTGTTTGAGATCATAGCTGTGGAAAGTGAAGGAATCCTAATATGTGCAGGGGATTTCAACATGATTTAAAAGCTACACTCGACACAACTAATGGCAACAGAAGTCAGACCCGCCGGTCGAAACTTGTCAACATCTCTCTAGCCGAACTAGGGATGTTTGATGTTTGGAGGGACCTCCACCCGTTACAGAGGACTATTTTTTTTATTAACATTACAGACAGATACAGAATAGAGGAATGTAAAATAGGAACGACTGACTTGTACTGACACAGTATTAATTACCTTATTATTTGTCTAAATAAGAGGAAGAAAAACACACTTTGGAGATTAAATGTGGGTATGCTAAATAATCCAAAAACACTGGAGGAGGTTAAGAAAGAGATTAAATGCTCTATGGAGGAGAACATAGATAGTCCAGTAGACACTTCCATACTGTGGGACACAATTAAAGCTGTGATGAGAGGGAGGTTAATAGCGAGGGCAGCCTATCAAAAAAAGACGAGATGTGGCGAGGGGGAGGGTCTGGTGGAGGTGGAGACAATTCAGGCGGTGGGTATAAAGGAAAATTGTGGGGGGGGGGGGGCCTGACAATGCCACCTGGGGAGTTGCACCCCAGGAAATAAACTATAATAAAATTCCTCGGGCTACACAGGTTTGTTACGCTTTGAAATTTAAGAGGACGAGACGGACTTCCAATGAAACAGCTTTATTTGACAACAATTTAAAATAGACCAGGTTGAGCTGCCTGAGTGTCAAGGAAATAAGTACCATACCAAAAAGACTGTTCAACATAAGAAAATAAGGGGAACAGGGCCAAAGAAACCAAAGAAAACTCAAAAAAGGGAATAAACAAAGCTAAGGGAATCACTACAAACCAAAATTCACGCTACGCCAACTCCTGTCCTAAAGAAAAGAGAACAAAATTAACATACTAATACCTTGAGACACCCAGGCAAGCGTTAAACAGTTAGAACGAAAGGAAAACTTTTATTTATTCTTCGCGCGCGCGCGCGCGCGCGCACACACACACACACACACACACACACACACACACACACACACACACACACACACACACACACACACAGGACCAAAACCCAAAACAAAAAGGTAACGATCACTGGGGAACAAGATATTAATGAACTAAAAAAGGAAATCAAACTATAACAAAATCGCTACTCAATAGAAAACCCAAAGTTTCACCAAAATTTCACAACAAAACAAAGAAAAGAAAACCAACCAAAGAAAGTGGTTACGCTAACAAAAGAAACAGACAAACTGAATTGTCTAAACCAAATAAACCAAAATCAAAGGAAAAGTGTCAGCGTTGTGGTGGTGACACCGCTGTTACCCGGCTAGACTGGTGCGGCAATTGATTGCGAGGACATCGCCGCCGCAACAGTAACAGAGGGGAATGGAGAAAACAGAGGAAGACGGAGCGACTGCACCCAGGCAGGGGGTTGAGACCAGCGTCCTTCCAGTACCCGTCTCGGCGCACCGGTGTTCAACTGCAAGGCAGCCTCCCCGCCGAGCGCCAGAGGAGGAGGGGGGGCGGGGGGGGCCTGCGTTGAATGCACAACGATCACGCACACACAGCGCCACCTCCCGATGAACGGGCACCCGCCAGGGTTCCTCCTCCGGCTGTGCTTATGGCCCAGCCCGCTCTGGGATTGCTAGCCGAAATGCTAAGAACTGCGAAGGACAGAGTTCTCAGCGTGGACACGCCAGAGGACAGAGTGCTGACTCCAGCCTGCGCTTGTTTTTAAAAGAGCTGCTTTCACTCTGCACTCTGGCGCAGGTGTAATCAGTGCGTTTACATGCAGAGCTTAATCGGACTAAGCAATAATTTGGTTTTCTCGTCCAATCGGAGTTCTCACCTTGTCCCCCTATACATGCAGCTGAGAAATTTGAATTACTGACGGGAACGTGTCCTCCTCCCAACAGTAGGGGGTGGAGTGAGCCTTTTCAGCTGGTCAGCTGCTTTCGGTTGACATATTACATCATTATGATATAGAATGACAGTTCATAATGTACGTGTTACTTACTTTGCAGATAAGCTGTACCCTATTTCTTGTGCTCATGGTTATCTTAAAAGATAACCATGAGACAAGAACATTGTTTACTGTTGGAGGGCTACAACAACACAATGTCTTCGATGCTACGCTTTGTGCCGTCGCCACGGACCCGAAACTCTCGTTCTTGTTGGATGCCGGTTCTGCGCAGACTGGTGGGAGAGTTTGTGTACAGGTTTTGTAAAGGAACGGTGTCTTCAGTTATACACACGCTCATTAAAGTGCCGACCGTGGAGGAAGCTTGTGCCGTTTCCAGCAGAATAACAGCGAAATTATCGAAATAAAAACAAATCAGAAAAACATCTCTTTGCTGTGCTTTTATTTACAAAGTTAAAATTCTTCTAACTTATAAAAAATGTGAACGAAAAGGTAGAAATATAAATACGAAGGAATACGTATTTGTTCAGGGCTGCGCAAAGCCGGAGCCCTGCATTTGCTGCGCTACCCTTTTTAAAAAGGTCTCCGTTGCGTGTTATTTTAATATGTCCATCTCTTTTAGAAGAGAAAGCATCGTCCCGGTCTCATCCTCTCTCCAAATGTCAACATTCTTATTCGCGTTTGCTGGTTGTTTCGCGCCGAAGGCAATAATTCAAATTTTTTCATCGCGATTAACGCACACGGTGCTTTTTGAACCTTTGGCCGCTCCGTAGATTGTGGAAACGGGAAATGAATTGACTCACAGCACACAGTCACACGCTTGCAGCCGGCTTGTAAGCACAACAAAAAAAAGAAAAAGACATTGAGCGTAGATGAGCACTAGGAAGGACTAACATGGATAAGGCGTCAATTGTAAATGGAAAGTTCCACTTCAAAACCCTGCCAGATGGCAGTCTTGACAGGACAAAAGTGATATGCATTTACTGTAAAGCTGTATTTAGTTTCCACCGGAGTACGAGCAGTCTTACGTTTCACTTGTCTGCGAAGCATACAGCTGACTCGGAGAGCCCTCCGCCCCCTTCTGAGGTAAAGCAAACCACGTTGGATGGTGTGGCACGGAGACCACTGGCCGCGTCCACCACACGCCAACTTTCAACAGCGGGGGCTAAATGGGTGTGGCTACGGCTTGCAGGCCAATTAATGTGGTGGAGGACGAGGGTCTGCGCGATATCATATATATTATACTGACTATGGATGAATATGACACTGACTGGATGATTATGGTACTGACTGTGGATTACTATGGATGCTGAACAGCTGTTATAGGCTATACTGCCTAACTGCACTATATCAGTTGAGTCCTGTACTGTATTGCACTGCCCCCTGTTTAATGCACACTTTATTTATTGTTTTGATTTAATTGAATTTATTTTGTGCATCACAGTTTGATGCAATGCATAAGTGTCATCCTTTTGTCTTAATGGCTGCTGAAAAAAGGGGATGAATAGTTCAAGTTGGAGTTGAAAAGTAAAATATAGAAATTTTGGTAGTACTAGTAATCATTACTATGTAATGTTACAGTTATGCCCATCTGTTATCTTTGTTGGGCTTGACTTTATGATTATTTTTTTTTTACCCTGTGCATCTTTTGTTTTGTTAGTAGTACTTGTCATTGCTCCAACACGAATAAACATGCTGCATCCCACTAGATGGCGCATTTGCCTTATTTACAAGCACCACGGTCATCGGAGCTGATCGCTACCACTCTCAGCAGCGTACATCTACTAAGGTCTACTAAGATTCCACAATCTATTACACCTCGTGAGCAAAACAGGCTACAGGTAAAATTAAACATCTTCAGTTGAGCAACTCAGGCAAGTTAAACTGATTTAAAAACAAACAAACACTATAATACTAGGAAAAGAATCCTCTATATGTCAATAAATACAACAGATTGAGTATTCATAAAAAAAAATGCTTACTTTAAATAAGAAAATCCAACAAACCAACAAGTGCAACACTAAAAAGCAAACCAACAATCAAAATAATGCTTAATTGCCTTAGTTTCGTCCCACACTTATCAGCTTAGCTACTAAGAATAACACACATTATTCACCTGGACAGAAGGAGGTTCTGAGGAACGTGTTGGTCCTGGAGCTTCCTGGTCAGGATGTTCGGGAGATCCCTCTGGCTCAATGTCTGGAGCGCCAACATATTTTAGAATTGCTCCTGCAGAGACAAAGCTCATTAGATCATCAAGCAAAACAGATCAGAAACGCATTTTCCTATTTTATTATTACAGTGATGTTGCAGTAATATAGGAAAATTAAAAATTCATTTGTTTTTAAATTAAACATTATGGTTGCAGTGTCCCTTTAAAGCTTTTACCCAATTACAAAACTGTCATTTTTAAGAGTTTTTGGCATTACTTTACACACTGTACTAGTTAAAGTAATAAAACTAAGATAAATGACCCACTGCCACAACAGTCTAAAATAGTCAACACCATGCCAAATAAAGTATTTCCATAAAATATTTCTTTGAATTCTAAAACAGTAGCACATTTCTAATTAAGGGCCTACAAAATACAAACTAAGCTTAGTAAATTCATCCTAAGTTAAGGCTAAAATAACATTAAGAGTCAAATATGTGAACTGAACAATAACAGGGTACTGACTACAACAACAACTACAACATGCCCTCCCTCCCTGTTAGAATGTGAATAAACGGGTGTGGAGTCAATCACTCATTCCCATGGCAGGATAGGCCAACATGGCAGGATATGGTCAACTTTCATAAAACAAACAAAAACGCTGATTCATGACGAACAAATATTAGCCAGCCAGCTAACATTTATCCGACGCTAGCTAGCTAGCTGGCTAGCAGGACAAATAAACAAACTTGGGGTGGGGGGGACAACAGCGTTTCACCTCCACCTCTCCAGCCCACATCACAAACAAATAACTTACCTTTCCCCTTTGCAAGTTTTTCTTGATCAGTTTTCTTTTCCTTCCGTTTTTCCGCACGGCTGGGATAACTCCTTTTTGATGCCATAATGGTGTCTGTTTGTTTTTAATCCTCTCGCTAACTGGAACGAATGGTAGCTGTCAATCATTCACGTCATACCTGTGCGTCGCCGGCCCGCTTCGTCACAACCTGCGTGACAGTGCGGCAAGCCCCCAGAGTCCAAGATGGCGTCCCATTCCTTTCAATGAAGTTGCTCACCCAGCGCATGGCTCCCAAAAACTTTTTGACTTCCGCATTGATGGGATAATAGAGCATGCGCAGTTGTGTCAGTGTGGAGACCGTCACTGACAGACGTGCGCGCTCACGAACCGTACAAAATTCAACATGGAAATGACTGTATTTTTTATGGAACAACTGACGATGTTTTGAAATTTTATAAATAATAATGATGATGATGATGATGATGATTATTATTATTATTATTATTATTATTATTATTATTATTATTATTATTATCATTATTATTATTACTATTATTATTATTATTATTATTATTATTATTATTATTATTATTATTACATTAATATACTATTATTTGTGTATTAAACAGGTGAGCAATGTGCCACTGAATAATAAATGATAATTCTTTGAAGCAACTCTCTATGGACCATAACAGTACTGCCACACATATTTTTTAATTAATAACCTCTTCGGAAAGCAGACAAAGTAATGAAATGATTGGTCTATTTATTTCATCAGAACTAAAAAAAATTAAAAATAAAAACTCAACGATCTTGAAAGTTCCTCCCTGAAAGTTCCTCCCTTTCTCTTGCACCTGTCGATGTGTGTAGCTAACACAAATTTGCAAATATTTTGTCGTCCTCATGGAATTAAACAGCACACCATGTTAATTTATCAGCGAGTGCTCTCTCTTTTCATGCAATTCATCACGCTTAACATGTAATGCTGAATCATGAAAGCTATGGAGCAAAAAATAATAATTACATAAACCACGAGTGAAATAAAATGTGTCATTCATTCAATAAAGATTTCATTCATTCATCTTCTATACCCGCTTATTCCTATTCAGGGTCACGGGGGTCTGCTGGAGCCTATCCCAGCTGTCTTAGGGCGAAGGCAGGGTGACACCCTGGACAAGTCGCCAGTTCATCGCAGGGCCACATAGAGACAAACAACCATTCACACTCACATGCACACCTACGGACAATTTAGAACGTTCAATTGACCTCACGTGCATGTTTTTGGAGTGTGGGAGGAAGCCGGAGAACCCGGAGAGAACCCACGCAGACACAGGGAGAACATGCAAACTCCACACAGAAAGGTCCCAGGTCCAGGCCCCGGAATTGAACCCACGACCTTCTTGCTGTGAGGCGGCAGCGCTAACCACTGCACCACCGACTATTTTATTACTTAGTTGAAAATGCCATTCTATTTCATTTAACAAAGCATATCATTATTTCATCATGCATTTAATTGTTTTGTGGTCCTGTGTTTTAGTGCTTCATAATTGTATTCTGTTGTCAAATTTGCCCATCAAAGTCAGATCAGTAATCCTGTACATCAGTTTAAGGAAAACCAATTCTAGGTAATGGATTGCAGATCTTGTAGTGACCTGTTACAATGGAAAGAAATGTATACATAATAAGTATGTCTGTGTGCCCGATATTTTAGCTAACACTAAACTTTCTGCACAACTGTCTGCATTGGGCTTTTTCTTCGGCCACAGAGAACAGAAACGTCTGTAGTTCTTTGTTCACCCATGGTACAGTTTCATAAGCTTTTCAGTTCTTAATACGTGTTAATGTAAAAATCCACACGCGAGGCATTTAAAAATGGCGGTTTTGGTCTTTCGTGAAAGACTGCCTTTGGCCAATCAGTGTCCTGAACGTTGCTACGTCACCCTTATGGTCTCAGCTCTGCTCGCTTCAAAACCCCAACGAGGCAGGTACCAAAATCCTAACCCCTGGGAACGTGACAATTGTTTTTTTCAATTGAAGTTTTCGTTATTTTGTTCGTTTTCGTTAACTATTATAACCGTGGTCAGGACCTCCAGTCAGAAGATCCACTGGAGGACATTTAGAGCAAACAGTCAGACAACAGCAGCTGAAAAATGGAGTTTGGATGCTTTCAGCTTCAAGTCGTGGACAGAAAATGATGCTCACACTGTCACACTGATGTTTTCTTCTCCAACCTTCTCTCAGCTCCAGAGGTTGGTGGTCTGCAGGAGCTTCTACAGCAGCAGAAGATCAGTCTGGAGAGGAGATGTGAACGTGTGACTGAAGATGAAGAAGAGGAGGTCAACAGAGAGCATGAGGTCAAACAGCTGGAGACCAAGAAGACCAAGGAGATCCTCCACGACCGTCCAATCAGGTGCAGCCAGATCTTTGAAGCCTCACCTGAGCAGCAGGGAGTCAGGGAGTCAGAGTGGTGCTGACCAGGTCTCTGGGCTGGACTGGGAAGCCTTGGGGTCCCACTGGAGGAGCTGGAGGAGGTGACTGGGTCCAGGGAAGTCTGGGGGTCTGTGCTGAGGCTGCTGCCCCCGAGACCTGACTCCGGATACGGCAGTAGAAGATGGATGGATGGATGGATGGATGGATGGATGGATGGATGCCAGGTGATAGAACATTTCATAAAAACAGACTCTGCAATATAACTTCTATTACACTCTAAATAACTCCCTCCAATATAACTGCACTCGTCCTTCTCTCTCATTACATTGGATCACAATGACCAAACAACACAACAAAGACAATGATCCAACTGTACTGCCACGTCCAGACTCAGTGTAGGTCTGTAGGCCTCTTGGACCTTCATGTGAACCACTGCGTGTTGACTGGAGGTGAAACATGACTGACTGCTGTCCTCCTACCTGGACAATGCAATCTCACTTTCATTCTGCTGCAGATGGCCATTTTCATTTTACACCGTCCAAATTTACAGCTCAGGGCGCTGGGACGAATTCCAAATTGTGTGCAGATACAGGCCTACACTTCAAATAATTATGAGAAAAATCCAACGTAAAGAGAGCACTTCCATTAGGAAATAGTCAACATGAAATTTCGTCTTCTACTGACACCTGCTGGTCAAATTGAATAGTTGCAAATATTGTGAACAAGTTGTCATCTAATTCTAATCCTAAACAATATGGCCATTTGAAGTGAAGTATTAAGACAATTAATCAGGTTTGTACTGCTTGATTGAATACATTCATCCCGTTCCAGTGCACTAAAACCCACTTCCCTTCAGGACCGTGTCAGCAAAGCCAAAACTTCCTTGAGTGACGCTGTTTCCCAGCATGCAATGCGAGCTAGCGATTCACAATGCTATTCCATCACAAACGTGAATGTAAAAAATAAAAAGGGACGAAAAATGAAACTTCAGCGACACCGACCATTGCAATACAAGCAGAACTGGGCCGAAGTTTTATATTATGTACACCATAATACAGCCTTCTAGTGGACAAGCTATTTAATCCGTGTCTTCCTATGGCACTTCAGTGGGTGGGAGCCGCCACCACCTCGGGGAAGGTCTAAGACAAAAGCCAATGGTTACCCTTGCAGGATACCACCTGATACGGGTGAGCGGGTGAATAGAAAACATGGGTCAACGTGTGCAGTCGTAACAGGAGAAGTTTGTTACCGGAAATTATGCACTACATTTGGATGTGACGCTAATGAGTGCGGTGGATGAGGTAGAGCGATGAGATAGAGCAATGCTCCAGAACCCGATTCAGACTACTCTCCCTCCACTTTTTTTGTTTTGTTTGTGCGTTTTAAAAAAACAACATAATGATAATCGAATAAGCTTTAGTTTATTAATCAGAATTAAAACAAGTAGGTTTTACCCTTACAAGGTTGTAGATTTGTTATAGATGAGTTCCTTTGTTGTAGTTTGGCGCTTGAAAAACTATATATGGGATGTACCATGACCTGAGGGATTTCCTCATCCCATCCCAGCTTGGTTCTGATGCTGAATGTGAATGTATCTTGCTGTACATCCCACTGAGCTCCAAGGGCCCTTTCCATAGGGAGCTGGTCTCTGTCAAGGTTAAGTGTTTTTACCTCTTTAGCTCTCTGCTCTTCAGGAATGGCGGCCAGCACCGAGCGATGATTGCTCACCCACTTATTGAGCTTAAATCCACCTCTACCGCACAGGTCTGTTAGCTGCTGGTACACCGTGCTGACGGCCTTTAGACAATCATCCATGTAGAAATTTTGACCAACAGTGTTTATAACCTCAGCTGGGAAGTCATGCTGATTGTCGTCGAATGAAGCACAGCTTGGGGATGACACTGCCCCAAAGATGTGGACCAGCATCCTGTGCTCTTGTCGGTCCTTTGTAATGTCCCCATCTGGCCACCAGAGGAAGCGTAAGAAGTTTACATCCTGGTTGGAAACTCTTACTTGATGAAACGTTCCCTCAATGTCAGTCATGAATGCTACAGGGCCTTGGCGAAAACGAAGCAGCACACCTAGCAGTGTACTTGTCAAATTGGGACCCTGCAGGATCTCTTTATTTAATGATGTTCACTCATTTTCAATCTCACAGCCACTAAAAAACCTGATTGTGATTGAGAGGTCCTCAGCAGCCAGTCACTGTTGGGAGTCCAGCCTTCAAACACTCCTCCTGAATCCAGAGTCACATCTGTGAGCATCTGGAACTTTGGCCCTGATCCTCCACACCACACAACTTGGGATGACAGCGCCACCTACCTGTATCCTTTCAGCAGCCAGTCCATGCTCTGACCCGTTTCCACTGTGGCCTGTTGTGTCATCTGGACCGGAGTCTGGATCATCAGTGTCCAGGTTCATGGAATCTGTCAGAGTGCCGCCGTCCTGTGATGTAATGATAGAGAATCACTCTATTTATACTAATGTGCAGAACCACTAGAGTGTCATTTCTTCACTGCTGTCAGCAACAAACATTTGGTGTCACACTGGTGTACAACACTTATGGGCTAATTAATAAGAAATGACATATTTATGAATCACCCGCAATGCCCAGATTGTTGCTGCTTATCTGCTGATATCAGCCGTCAACTGTTGCAATATAGAACCACGGGCAGGAAATTACAATTAGTGTAGAGCGTATTATAATTTAAAAGTTTACTTACGGTAGTTCTTTAAAGAATTTAGCAGGGATGGAACAGGCTAATGTGACGACGTCACCTCTAACACGGTAGGAGCTCAACCTGCTGTCACGGCGAACACTCTGTGTTACATCCCGTCGAGGGGGACCGAGACGCAACGTGTGGGACACCTTCCCCCACTCCCAAGCCTCATTAATTTTTCACTGCAGTTGGCAGTTTCAACAAAAAACATTTTATTAATCAGTAAATTAAATAAACAAAACAACTTAACCGGTGGGCAGCAAAGGCTTCAGGGTGGGCCCAGGCCAAAATAATAAACCAAACTCCAACTAGCTCGCCTAAAGAACTAACTAAAGAAAGAAAGAGAACCCAAATACAGAAAGGCAAACCTCCCTACATACTTAATAAACAGGAGAAAAGAGGGGACAAAGAAAATGGCAGCCCACCCCTACGGCTGCGTGCTCTAACGCCATTTCAGAAGTGACTAACTGCAGACTTGGGAGCGGAGGAGGGATGACCGTCAGGCTGGCTCGACTGCTCCTCCTTCTCAGCCGCGGCGCGTCCAATCAGCAGCCGACATCCAGGACCGCACCTGCAAGGCGTCATCCACTCTCTCTCTCTCTCTCACACACACACACACACACACACACACACACACACACACACACACACACACACACACACACACACAAAAAAAAAAAAAAAACATAGAGGCACCTAGACCCACCTGTGGGTCATAACACCCCCTCTCTTAAGAACTAAACCCTATTAACATACCTACAAATAAAACTAAACAAGAAAAACCTCAGTTCGCCCGAAATAAGAATTCCGCAGCTAGTCCACATGTACACGTGATAACGCATCTGCCAACACATTATCAACCCCCCTTCCTGTGGCAAATCTGGACATTGAAGTCTTGGAGGAGCAGAGACCACCGCATCTACGAGGGCATTATAGTCTGTAAAAACCTAACCCCAAATTATCATCAAGATGGGCACTGTCAGAAGGAGAACCAAAGCTTCTTTCTTAACTTCCCAATATTGACTCTATGTGCGTGCTGCTTACTTGTGGCATGTCCCTCTACTTCTGTCATGGTGCAAAACTGACGTACGGCGGGGGTGGTCAGAAAACAATAGTGGGTGGCTCTCAATTAATTTAACAATATCATGACGGGCTGATGCAGGCAAATTGGACAAAAACGAGCTTAAGTTATTCATAATTTCAGAGTTTCCCAGGCGCGCCGAAGGAACGCCGATTTTTTTTTTTTTTTTTCAATGAGCCCTCCCTCCGCCAATGGGCACGGAGGGGGCGGAGGCTCAGGCGACACATTTTTCCGAGCAATGTAACGTAATTTTCAAAATAAACTAATTTCAAAATAAAAACCGAATGACAAATTCGATCATATATCATAATTGTATGTTATATTTGTCAGTACATTGTATCAGAGTGCGAGAGAGATTAAACACACACACACACACACACACACACACACACACACACAAAAGTAAGCTACGGAGCGGGCTGGCTACGGGGCGAGGGGGGGCGATGATGAAAATGATTTTTTTTTTTTTTATTTTTTTAAAGGAAAAAAGACTGCAGCTGAGCAGAAGCGCTTGTCGACCGTCGCGGAGCTGTTCGTGTCTGGTGTGAACCAGTTGGAGCCTCGCTCGCGAAATCCGTCGGCGCTCCGCTTCGCGGCGCTTCCGCTTCCATTGAAATGAATGGCACGAGCCGCGCGCCTGTTCGCGTCTGGTCTGAACCACTACATTCAGTGCGTTTACATGGCACTAGAGAAAATCGAATTATTGCCTTAGTCCGATTATGATCGGAGAACTCACGTGCATGTAAACACCTTACTCCGATTATGATTGGAGTTTGAGAACTCCGATTGGAATCGGAGAACTCCGATTGAGACACCCAGATAATGCGATTGGAATTCGAATTTCTCTGCCATGTATACGCCTTAATCGGACTATTAACTGGACAATGCGAGTGCGCATGCGCCACGCCTCGCTCTCGCGACTCATGACCGCACAACTACGTCGTCTAACAAAACAGACGGCGCGAAACAACCTGGCAAACGCGAATAAGAATGTTGACTTTTGGAGAGAGGATGAGACCGGGGCGATGCTTTCTCTTCTAAAAGAGATGGACATATTAAAATAACGCGCAACGGAGACCTTTTTAAAAAGGGTAGCGCAGCAAATGCAGGGCTCCGGCTTTGCACACCCCTGAACAAATACGTATTCCTTCGTATTTATATTTCTACCTTTTCGTTCACATTTTTTGTAAGTTAGAAGAATTTTAACTTTGTAAATAAAAGCACAGCAAAGAGATGTTTTTCTGATTTGTTTTTATTTTGGTAATTTCGCTGTTATTCTGCTGGAAACGGCGTGCAGCGGCACCAGCTTCCTCCATGGTCGGCACTTTAATGAGCGTGTGTATAACTGAAAACACCGTTCCTTTGCAAAACCTGTACACAAACTCTCCCACCAGTCTGCTCCGAACCCGAATCCAACAAGAACGAGAGTTTGGGGTCCGTAGCAACGGCACAAAGCGTAGCATCGAAGTGTTGTTGTAGCCCTCCAACAGCAAACAACGTTCTTGTCTGCCTTTTAAAATAACCAGGAGCACAAGAAATAGGGTACAGCTTATCTGCAAAGCAAGTAACACGTACATTATGAACTATCGTTCCATATCACAATAGATTTAATATCTCAACCAAAAGCAGCTGACTATATATATATTAATTAACCTCTGTCATTGAACTCCAAAACATACATGGTCAATATCCATATTATTAGTATGTTGTTGTTTTTTTTTAAATGCTCATACAAAACAAAAAAAAAGTGTGACATCGACATGTAGTGCATTATTTTCGCCAGCAAACTTACTCACCTGAATCAGACGCTATGCAGATCACCTGCAAGGGCCCCGAGGGGTGACGCACAACCAGCACGTGACCTCTTCCATGCGCTTCCACCCACGGAAGTGCCATAGGAGGACACGGCTTAAATAGTATGGCTTGTCCACCAGAAGGCTGTATTATGGTGTACATAATATAAAACTTCGGCCCAGTTCTGCTTGTATTGCAATGGTTGGTGTTCCTGAAGTTTCATTTTTCCCTTTTTCCCTTTTTATTTTTTACATCCATGTTTGTGATGAAATAGTATTGTGAATCGCTAGCTCGCATTGCATGCTGGGAAACAGCGTCACTCAAGGAAGTTTTGGCTTCGCTGACACGGTCCTGAAGGGAAGTGGGTTTTAGTGCACTGGAACGGGATGAATGTGTTCAATCAAGCAGTACAAACCTGATTAATTGTCTTAATACTTCACTTCGAATGGCCATATTGTTTAGGATTAGAATTAGATGACAACTTGTTCACAATATTTGCAACTATTCAATTTGACCAGCAGGTGTCAGTAGAGGACGAAATTTCATGTTGACTATTTCCTAATGGAAGTGCTCTCTTTACGTTGGATTTTCTCATAATTATTTGAAGTGTAGGCCTGTAGTTGATGAGGAATCACGGTGTGCTAACGCTACTCAAACAGCTTAGATGAAAAAAGGGAGTGTGATTTGGGTTTGTGGTACATTATGACAATCTTGGACTTGCAAGACTGAGGCGACGGTTCAATTCCCATCAATGTGTATTATATATGTGTTATTTAGCTCATCTATTCTACATTTTAAATAGATCACATTTGACATCTGACCCACTGAACACTTACTATTGAACATATTTTTAAACTATGGGCTATTTAGTCTTGTTTTAGGATATAATATAATTCATTGCACAAACTGTCAGGCTAAGAGCTATAGTCTACTACAATCAGTCGTGCCAAAAAAGAGACATTGTCTTTATTTTTCATTTTTATTTTATTGTGTCAGCATTGAACCATACAAGCATGTAGTGTTGTCCAACAAAAATGCATGGCGAATCAAATCCCAAACAATCTATGAAACAATGAACACGTTTCCATTGCACTTCATTTTATTGAGCACTAGATGACCTCCTCAAGCACTGTGTCATTGAAGCCTCGAGTAATGAACCATTTTTTGAAACAAGTGTCGAAGCTTCAACAAAGCCTCGATCGGCCATCACTACCTACGGCTGCGTGCTCTAACACAATTTCAGAAGTGACTAACTGCAGAGTTGGGAGCGGAGGAGGGACGACGTCAGGCTGGCTCGACTGCTCCTCCTTCTCAGCCGTGGCGCGTCCAATCAGCAGCCGACATCCAGGACCGCACCTGCAAGGCGTCATCCACTGTCAGACACACACACAGACACAAAGATAGAGGCACCTAGACCCACCCGTGGGTCATAACACTCCGTGTGGATCTTTTCACTCTGGCATTGAAAGGGGGTGCTAGCGCTAGCCGTTTGCTAAGCTATGTACAGACAGCACCACCGCTTGCCGAACCACATAGTCACACCGTTTATATACAACAATTCGTCATCAATATCTCTAAAGTAGAAGTCAAGAACTTTTTTCAAAAACGATAACTAACTCAAACTTTTTTGTGTGTTTATAAAAACAAACTAAAATAAACTTAAATTGAAGTCATATTTCACTTCGTTTACATCTGTCAAATGAATATTTGCCCAGGAAAATCTTTTAGTTTTACGCAGCAGCACCTAAATGCACGTCGCGTTCTGTGACGTCACCCCTCTTTCACAGCAGTATGTTGACGCGCGACTCGCGGCGGGAAAGTCCGATATGCCACAGTAGTGAACATGTTTATTGAGACTGGGAAGTAGACACGACAGTTTGACTCAGTTGACTCAAATATCCTGTGGCGATGAGAGTGGTTATGGCTATCTGATAAAGCAAGATTTAATATTGGGAATTTAACAAAATGAAAAGGAACCGACAACGCCACCCTGGGAATTTCACCCAGGGAGTTCTACTAAACACAAAAGTAATAATTAGGCACACAGGTAAGTTCTACGAGGAAGGAGTAGGAGACGTGGTTCAGAATGTTTAAAATATCAAACCAACTTTTATTCAACATTTAAAAATAAAAGGAACAAACAGACCAACACTTAAAATGGAGCTACTGAGCTCCTTATTCTTAGTGTAGAAACTGAGGCTTACCGATGAGGGGGCCAAACGGGGTAGGAACCAAAGAAAACAAGGAACACCCCACTCACACGTGACACACCTGCAAAGAAAGTGAAGTGCAAAAAAAAAGAAGAAAACAACCACAATCCCGGGTCACAGCACTGGAAGGGGCCCACCACCCGGGACACCGCCACCACCAGCAGCTCTCAGCGACTACAAAAGAAACGATAAACAGTTGGTTACTAAAAGTTCCCTAAAATCTGTCAAATGTACTGAAATAGCAAGAAAAACAAACAAACAATGCAATTACACACACACACACACACACCAACCAAGTTCCCACCAACCACGCACACGCATACACGCACGCACACCACTGTAGCTGGACCGGCGACTTGATAGTGTAACGTCTGCTGTCTGAGGGTCAGCAGTGGCGACGTAAGCAAACGAAGAAAAACACAACGAGAACGGAAAAACAACAAGTAAAACCAAGGCGGGACGGAAGCAACATGCACCGTCCACCGTCTGTACGGGGCGGCTAGCACAATCAAGTGCGGGCGAAGCGGCAGTGTTCCTGCACTTATCTTATAGGACCGAGTTTTGGGCCACAGGTCTTGATCACCAAGCGTCCTCCAGGTGAGGAGAACAACGAGGAGGCTCTGCGCAGCTTTGTGCTAGCAGGCGGCTGTAGTGTGCCAGTGAGGTGTTCAGGAAGCACTGTAAAAAGAACGGACAGGTGAGGTACTACCTACCTATGCTAAAAAGCCATAATAATTTAAATGCTAAAATGTCCGCACCTGATCCTCTTACAACTCGGGCACACAAAGCGGATGTTCAGTGTCCCATTGACCACAATGGACCACTAAACGAAGCTTTTAAGAAAAATGCGAAATGAAGCCACTGAGAGCTAAAACAACATGCAAACAATGCCACAGTGCAGCTTTTCTCAAACGGGTCAATTTTGAAATCATTTTAATCAACTCTGTCTTCATTGATCAGAAGGTTTTTACAGATTTGGAATTAAAAAAAATTTACTGCAGGAATCATAAAATCGTCTCATCAGTGACGTTTATAGAGCCATTAAAAAATTTAATATGTGCTGAACAGACAAACGGAGGTGTAAGAGGCCTGTGTGACCAGCAGGGGGCAGCAGAGGACCGACAGCCGCAAGTTCCTCCTCAGAGAGGCCTGAGAAGGTTCTGCATCTTCAGCTCCTCCAGGAGGTCCTCAGCAAAGTGTCAGAGTTTGTTGGTTTTTTACCTCGGTCGGCAGAGTCACAGTATGAAACTTGTAGCCAGGGGGCGCTGCAGCTCACTCAACACCTACAAGGTTTGAAAAGGAAATTGAGTGGAATTCATCTGGAATGAAAAGAAAAGCACAACTACAGCAGAAAAACTGAACACAAAGACGCACAAAGTTTGAACTACACACTGATTTTCTTCTTCTGTTGATTCAAATGAATTTGATAGAAATAATATCTGAAAAAATACAAACCAAATGTTAAATTTCGACATTTAAAAAATGGACAGATTCATTTACACCCAGTAAGATAAGAAGATATTTAGCTCTCAGCCAATTAGAGCTGCTGCTCCTGTGTGTGTGTGTGTGTGCGTGCGTGCGTGCGTGCGTGCGTGCGTGCGTGCGTGCGTGCGTGCGTGCGTGCGTGCGTGCGTGTGTGTGTGTGTGGATGTGGTGGAGATTTGCTCACTGGTTGTAGGAGAAAAGCTAATTGTTCATTGTAAATGTCTCTGGAACCCTACTCGGAAATCATTTTTCACATGGCAAGACAAGGCAAGGCATCCTCACAAGTTTCTGAGCGGACATCGCTCGAAAGTGGCAGGACAAGAGGTTCCTCTGCAAGAAATGTGAGAAGAGTTTGTGCTGAACATGGATGGCCTAAATGTGAAGGGGCTCCCCGGTACACAGCTGGAGATCGAAGTGGCAAAAGCAATAACTGACGTGTTGTAACAACTCCACTGGCAGATTAAACACGCTTCACAATGCTTCTGTGCTACGACTGAAAACCCTCCAGTGAACCAAAATTGATTAATTAATTCCAAGATCCCCCCTTTTGACACATGGTCTAAACCGTGCGTCAATTTAGCAAAATGTGAAAATAAATGTTTTGGCAGACACGGGTTACCGTTTGGTCCCACCCAAATGTCAGTAACGTGGTCCCAGCATGTGCCGGCGGAGCGCCAAGCGGCCTTCTCCTTCGCTGTGGCGAGGGACTGCATTTCAGCCAGTGATGCATCAGCCTCCTCAAATGAGGCTGTCATCATCGGGGCTGACGAGGGTGCAGGCTGCCTTGCAGCGGACTTTGCTGCCGCGTCAGCTCTGGCGTTGCCCTGGGAAACAGGGTCACGAAGGTTAGTGTGAGCAGAACATTTACACACTGCTATTTGGGAGGGCAAAAGTATGGCTCGCAAGAGGTCAGCAATAAGCACATGATTTAACACCAGCTTCCCGTCTGACTTGAGGAAGTCCCTGCATTTCCACAGTGCCCCAAAGTCATGAACGACACCAAACGCATAACGGGAGTCTGTGTAGATTGTGACAGACTTGCCCTCTGCAAATCTACACGCTTCAGTTAGCGCAACCAGCTCTGCCCCTTGTGCTGAGAGGTGACATGGAAGGGAGTCAGAGCAGATGACCTCCGAGTCGGAGACAACTGCGTAACCAACTCTGTTGGCGCCTTTGTCGTCCCGGAATGCTGAACCATCTGCGTAGAAAACAAAATCAGCATTAGCAAGGGGTTCGTCAGGTCAGGTCAGGTCGGGGGGAGAAAATTGTGTCTAGCTCTGCTAGGCAGTTGTGTGTGGGTTGGGCACGTTCGGTGCCCTGGCGTGGACAGCAGCGTTAACTGCTCTCAAATGTTGAACAAACCTCCAGTCATCACGTTGAGGAGGAACTCTGGCCTTTTTTACAGGGAACATGGGCTGCGCACTGGCGAGTCGGGGCATGGGACAATGACACCTGCTTCGAGAAGAGAATCAAAAACAGGAGTGATCCCTTCAACAGCTTCTGGCTTCAGAGGATATTGCGGCTGGTTGGGCCGAATATCACTTTTGGGTGTGATCTTCACGCGTTCGGCACCTTTGATCAGTCCCACATTGTATTTGTGAGCAGCCCACAGTGAGGAGGGAACCTCACTCAGTTCCTCGGGCAGCTGCGATGTGTCAGTGAAACATGCAAAAAAAGTGTCCCCGCTCCTTTCGGTGCCAGTCTTTGGTCGACAGGCATTTCGTCAAAAACGGACCTAGGTCCTTCCACTCATCGCCTGGACTCTTGGAAAGTGAAATGTGTGGGGTAGACCCACGGACAGAAAAAAAAGAAATGCACTCTGCTCTGGTGTGAGTGAAACAGAGGCAACGCATCGTTGGGGGCCCCAAAACAACGTAGAAACAAAGAGGTCATCATTCACGCTTGGAAAAAAAAAACAAAAAAAAAAACTGACTCTCAAACACACTGTTTCTTTCACGAGTTGCACTGCAAATTGGGAGCTTTCATGAAGTGAGCATCACCTGGCACCTTATCGTTAGCCGCCACTATCAATTCTTCTGGGGCCTCGAGGGGAAGCAACCACTGATAGACATGCAAGAGAGGCTTAGGAATTTGAGCCAAGGTCGAGGAAGATAATGACCTGGCAACAATCAACCCGTCGGGGGTGGAGATGAGATTCATGCCCATGGCTAGAAGCAAATCTCTTCCCAACAAATTCATCGGACACACTTCTGACAATACAAAGCTGTGTTTAATTTGGTTTTGTGATGTGCATGTCTCGTCGCCGTAGTCAATACAAGTAAGTGGAGTGGTGAGAGGCTCTCTCTTCTTCGTTCCAGCTGCTCCGACAGAATAAACATATCTCCCACTTTTTTTTTTTACACTGGGGAAGTTCTTCTGCACGAAGGAGCGACAATGTTGCTCCGCTATCGGCTAGGAACGGGATATTTTTACCCATAATTCTAAAAGTGACCCGCGGCAGTTTCTCAAAAACAGCTTCTTTATACAACGTGTATGTGGGAGGAGGCGGCACGTGACGACGCTCTAAACCTGTCAATGGTGCTCAAAATTTGGTCACGTAAATCAACCTCGAACTCTGTGTCAGTGTCAATGCATGTCTCACCGTCAGGCTGAGAGCAATCAGTCGAACCTAAATCATTGTCAGAAGAAAAATCATTATCAACATGTAAATCACTATACGTTTCCGAATAATCAACATCAGAATATGAATCAGTGTACGTGTCTGCAGGGGAAAGGGAAGTTAGAGGGGACAGCAAGCATTTCTTCATTGCAAGAAGCGTGTTGCATGTGTGTGTGTGCATCACTTCCCTGCGAAGACGCTGTAGGCCGGGGGTCCGTCTCGCCGGGTCCATGCCGTGTCCCGCACTCCACTCTCCCCCCTCAGCTGCTCTGAGTTGGATCCTCTTTTCCGGCCCTCGCGATCACTCTCTTGGCTGCGGTGGGCATGGTTCTGCCCGCGGTGTCTTCCTTTGTCAGGGCATTCTCTGGCCCAGTGACCCATTCGGCCGCAGATGTGGCACGCCCCCTTTTCGCCTCTGTCTCCGCTAGTCGCCCTTCGTCGGTTGTCGTTGTTCCTGTAGGGCCGTCTCGCCGTGTCACTGAGGTGCTTCATCATGGTGAGGGAGGCACGCTTTATCTTCTTGTCCTCTGCATCGCTGGCCTCCTGCAGAAGCCTGCAGCCTGCAGCCTGCCTGAATCAGCATTTCCCTTCCAGGTTCGCTTGGATAGACGTGAAGCCGATCAGATCCACTCTTAGACGCCGATCCTCTCATCTCTGAATGCTTGGTTCGAGGTAGAGGGGGAACGAGGAGTTTCCTCCGTTCCTGGTCCCGGGCCCTCAACGTCCCAGAGTTCCACTGACGGGTCTCCAGCAATCCTGTTTGTGACGCCAAATTGTTGTGGAAAAGAGCGAAGATGCCGATGCAGGAATACTGGGATAATAAGTAATTTAATGAACAAACAATAAAAAAGGGATCGGAGCTCCGAGGCACAAAACACAGTAAAATGGGAGTGCGAGTGCGAGGTGGGAAGGAGGAAGAAGGTCTCTTATACACAGGACTGGGAGGGGATAAGATAAGGAAAGAACAGGGAGGAGAACAGAGAGAGACAAACCAACGACTATACGATAGTTGACCGATTTCACAGCTCATATCCTGTACAAGGAGAGGACGAGCACATCAGTGGCAGGCCATAAAACAAAGTGAAATACGATGCGTATATGTTAGCCTAGGATTCTAACAGTTTACACGTGCTACTAGTGATCATACAATATAAACCAAGATAAAGAATAACACAAGAATACTCTATCATGTTCGACCCATCTTAATAACCGAGATTTTTTTTCCAGGTGCGCTTTGCTCATCTCTTTGTACCAAATATTTAGGGGAGTTTTTATAACATCACATAGGTTATTAGAGTATATAGTCTTGAAAGCTTTGTCACCCAGCAGAGATTGAAGTGGGATATCTAGTTGGTCAAATTCTAGCTCCTTCCATTTTGCATCGTAACCCGCCCTGCACCAGTAGACTATATACTGCAGTTGTGCTGCTTTATAGTAGTCCTCCAAGCATGGGAGTGACATCCCTCCCTGTTAAGTGTAATGTTTTGTAGCGTACCCTTGGTTTCTTGTTCTGCCATATGAATCTAGAAATGATCCGATTCCATTCACTGAATTTCTTATTGGGTATTTCTACAGGTAGCGATTGGAGTAGAAATAACAATTGTGGTAAAATAACCATTTTTTAAGTATCTATTTGGTTGTAAAAATCAAGTACTAGGGGGGTCCAACTGTCCAGATCATTTTTAATTTTGGTTGTGATGCTACCGTAGTTTACACTATATAAATCTTGGGGGCCTTGGTAATATGAAGACCTAGGTATTTGAAAATTCTGGTTTTCCATTTAAATTTAAAGGACTTACGTATGTTTTCTTGAGGTATGTAATTAAAAGTAAGAGTTTGAGTTTTCTCTATGTTCAATTTGTATCCCGAATATGAACCACATTGGTCGAAGGAGGGCATTCATTTAGGGAGACTGGTATCCGGGTCGGATAAAGTCACCAGGATGTCATCTGCATATAAACATGTCTTATATTCTTTCCCCTTGAATAGTATTCCCATGATTTCTGGGTCTTCCCTAATCTTTTGAACAAGTAGCTCTATAAATAGAGCAAACAAGATGGGGCTCAGTGGGCAGCCCTGTCAGCAACCCCTCTCCAAACGGATTGTACCTGAAAGACTGCCATTTATTCTGATCCGGGCCACAGGTGAATTATATTTAGATTTTAAACATTTTATAACTGTATTGTTAAAGCCAAAACGTTGCAGGACCAGGTATAAAAATTCCCATAGAACAGAGTCAAAAGCTTTTTCTGTGTCAAAGCTAATTGCTAAGGACATTGTGTTTCCTTTGCTCATTATATGGAACAGATGTATAGCTCGCCTAACATTGTCTTGTGTTTGTCTATTTTTAACAAAACCTGTCTGGTCCGTGTCAATTAGGTTAGGGATAATATTTTCTAGTGTGTTGACAATAATTGAAGTGAAAATTTTATAATCAGTGTTTAAAACTGAGATAGGTCTGTATGAGCTGCAATCTGTCCTAGCTTTCCCTGATTTCAGTATTACAGATAATATGGCCTGTTTCCAAGATGGTGGGGTCTCGCCACCTTTTAAGACATAGTTAAAAAAAATTAATAAATAGCAGTGGAGTCACAGAGTCCCTAAAAGTCTTATACCATTCTGCTGGTAGTCCATCTCCCCCGGCTGCTTTGCTTGTTTTCAGTTTAGAAATTGCCTTGTCGACCTCTGCATTTGTAATCTCTGTAGTTAAGCACTTATTTTGTTCTGTGACAACAGATGGCAGGTCTAGGGATTTCAAAAAACTGATTGACTGTTACTGCTTCTGCTAATTTGGGTTGAGTGTATAAATTCCTGAAGTATGATTCAAAAGACTTATGTATTGCTTCTGGCTTATAACACATCTGGTTGGTGACCGGGTCCTTTACTTTATATATGGATCTTCCAGACTGTTGTTTTTTAAGTCTCCAGGCTAAGAGTTTTTTAGCACGGGGTCCATTTTCATAGTGGGTTTGTTTGATATACTTAAGTGTAAGTTCCTCCTGGTCGTTCAGTTTCTTATTTAGTTCTGATTTTACTACGGTTATTTGTTCCAATAAGGTGGGGTCGTTAGTCTCTACATGCTTCTGTTCCAGTGAGTCTAATTTACTTGTCAAGTCGTTAAGGTGTTTAAGTTTTTCTTTTTTCCTTTGTGATGCCCAACTTATAATCTTTCCACGCAATACTGCTTTTCCAGCATCCCATAAAATACTCTGTGACGTCACTGTGCTACCGTTAAGGTCTGTATATTCCTTCATTTCTTTCCTAATGTAATCTTCAAATCGGGTGTCATTTAATAGGGAGGTGTTGAGTCTCCAAATAGTGTTTTTGTGTGGGACACCTACATTTATTTTCACATATACACCTGAGTGATCTGATATGTCGCTAACACCAATTCTACAATCTAAAACCCTGTGTCTGTCTGTTCTGAACATAAAGAAATAATCGATCCTCGAGTAAACTGAATGAGGGTGAGATTAAAAAGTCAATTGTTTAGTGGATGGATGAAAATCCCTCCATACATCAAACATACCAATCCTTTTAATCATCTTCTTAATATTTAGTGACTCAGGATTTGTTTTCTTTGTCGGGTTTGATGAGTCTAGAGTGGGATGCAGCTGTACATTCCAAGGGGACTCGTGCCACGCAAAGCCTATTCCGACCTGGCGATCCTGTTTGAATCCATTAGCAACCAGCTACATTACCCTGGGCAGCTTCACGGGTACAGGTGGATGTATGCTAAATGCAGAGAAAATGGACTGCGTGTGAGAAAAGAGTCTGTGCGTTTGGTTTTGAAGGAGCTGGATCCAAGAGGAGTGTCATTAAGGCAAGCGGGGCGTCTCAGACAGAGGAATTACTTCTCAAACTTCTCAACTTCATCTGGCACCTGGACTCATATGATGAACTGAAGCCATATGGTATTTGTGTGAATGGATGTATCGATGGCTTTTCAAGAAAAATAATCGGGCTCAATGCTTACACAACAAGTAGTGACCCAAAAGTAATTGGAGGGTGCTACATAGAAACGGTACAGCGTTTTGGGGGGTGCCCTAGAGTTGTTCGAGGCGACCTTGGAACCGAAAATGGCCATGTTAGAGGCTTCCAGCGTTTCCTCGTCCCTGTTCAACCAGACGACACCCTCGATAGTTACTTGGAGGGGGCCAGCACCGCCAATCAAAGAACTTAATATTGGTGGGGTTTCCTGCGTGGCCAGCGCATGGAGTTCTGGTTAGCCTTGTTATCAGACCTCAGAGACAACGGGCATTTTGATGGCGAGTTTCTGGACAAAAGTCTCCTGCAGTTTTGTTGTATGGGCCTCCATACAGGTGAGTTCATGAATAATGTTTTATTTTCATTTTGTGCGCATGTGTATGTGAGTGAGAGAGAGGGGAGGGAGGACAGAAACTGGAAAGGGGGTGTTGGGAAGACAGACAGACAGAGACGGGAGGAAAGGAAAAAGAATGCTAAAGAGAAGGGGTAGAAAAGGGAAAGGAACAGAGATGGAAGGGGAGAGAGATGGAACAGAAGGGTAGAAACAGAGAGGATAAGAGATGGGGAGAAAGAGGGGGGGGGGGTGAACAGTGACAGGGAGGGAGGGAGAGGGTGGGGTTGCTCATGTGTGAATGCTGTAATTTAGTGTTTTATTTATGTTCTGCTGGCACAGCTCTTCCTAAATGTATACATTTTCTACAGGATGAGTTGGATGACACTGCACAGGTGTGGAATGCACACAACATAAGAAAATGAAAATGCATATAGGAATATTTATTAATGATTTTAATTATGAGTCAAATAATGCAGTTTCGTTCTTAAAATGAAAAAGCATTCTGCTATTGCTTTTTCATTTTTGAATTTTACATTTCATATTGAATTTTGGTAACTCTTTGCTGGTGCATGTTTTGAAAATTAAATCTCAAATGTGTTTTCCTTTTTCATTTGAATTAAGTACAAGAATGAGCAGTCTTGAAGAAGAAAATGAAAATGCAGATTGAATGACTTATTAACCATTTTAATTTAGAGTCAAATAATGCAGCTTCGTTCTTAAAATTTAAAAGCATTTCTGCTATTATATTCTTATTTTAATTTGGATTATGGTAACTGCTTCCATATAAAACAAATACATCCATAAATATATACAATGTGAGAATTGTTTCTTGCAAGAGCTGTACTTCAACCCATGACCATCGATAAAAGTGTACACATCTAATCGTAAACAAGCTGCTGCAACCTGAATTTCCACTTCTGTGTCTATAAATCAGTCACAGCTTGACTGATGGCTCTGAAGAAGCAGTTTCCATCAGCCTCTACATTCTCATTTGTACACGGCGAACCTAATGGGCCTTTGCAATTAGAAATTGGAAAACTTGCACGGTCCAAATGAATCTTCAAGTTTTTGCAAAGGTCTAAACAAACATCAACATCAAGGGGAGAGAAGTTACACTCTTCATTGGTCACAGCACTGACAAACTCTACGTCAGAATTATCCATGTCAAAGTGAGGAGTTTTGCTCTTCTGAAGTGACTCACGGTTGCCAGCTGGTGCTGGAATTTTAAACCGTGACCGGTTTCGCCTTGATGAAAAGAACCATGCAGAACCTTGGCTAATCTAATACCAGTGCCATGATCTGCCACTGCATCTTCACTAGTACTAACTGATGATGGATCACAAATCACATGTGCGAGGCGTAGAACGAGCGGAGCAGTCAGAGGCAACAGAAGAAGAAAGAAAAGCCTCCTTAGCTTAGTTGATCTTCTGTGTTGCCTCCTGGACGGTGCTGGCCTCCTCTGGCTTGGTGCTGGCAACCACGGGAGCCACAGGAACCACGGGCACAGCTCTGGTCATCTGTGGCGTCGCCTCCAACTGATTAAAATAAGAAAGATGTGATTTTATGCCAATAAACATAGAAAGGAAAACACTAGGCTTTACACGATCACGATTTTTGTGCCGATCACCGATCAGTGAGTTTAAATAAACCGATCACCGATCCGATCACGTTAGGGGCAATAAATACTTGTTTCTGTACATCCCTTGCCTTCTCAGGAGCACCGTCTAAAGTTGTTTGCTTTAGCATCTGTTTCAGAGTTTGCTTTTCTTTTTCTTTCTCCGCGCTGCGTTTCTTGAACTCGACATGCTCCTCCGTGTGTATCTTTTCCAAGCGCCTGATTAAATTTGTGGTGTTGAAATTTTTTGCCAAAGTTCCCCCGCGAGGTACTGTAGCGTTGCATATATTGCAGATAGCTTGTGCTATGTCTGTTTCTCTCACTTTGAAAAACTTCCACACCTCCGACACGTTTGTTTGTGTCGCCCATGGATGTTGCTGTCGTGAAGATTCAAAGAAACTTTATTGTCCCTCACATAGCGACAGTACTCAAAAAAGGAAGAGGCACGAAGACGAAAATGAAGGTTTTTGAATCATGAATCATTAGCTCTCGGATACAAACAAATAAACATGTCGATGCTGTGAAACTACTTTGGAGGAAATGAGACAGATTATGGTGATTCATGACATGACGCCCGAAAAAATGCCAAATATCGGCCGATCCGATACAGCCGATAAGATTGGTGTAAAGCCTAGAAAACACACAGGTGATGAAGTGGAAATGAATAAGTACAAACCTGCTGCACTGCTGTGACATTGCTGGAGGCAGACTCAGTCATGTGGACAGTTGAACGTGTTGCCCACACCTGCAAATACAAGGACACAAAGTAACGTTTAAAGAACTGCATTTATTGTCCTATCACAAAGATGCACACAATGAAATACACATATCCCAAATACCAACATGTCACTTGTTTGTTTTGGTTTTTGAGGCAACGCGTGCTGATCGACGTCTCAGGCTGGACATCTGGAAGAACATAAAGAAATGAATTCATAAACAAAGTAACACACTAATTAAACTGTACATGTACTGTACATATGTGATCTTGTGTTGATAATAGGGGTGGGGCGATACGGCTAACCCACGATTCGATACTGTGACGATATTTGGCCCACGATAATGACAACATCACGACACACGATATCTTCGATATCTTCGAAATTTTGCAGACGATATTGTCATAACCCGGCTCAAGAGTTATGACAATAACGGAAGGGACACTGCGGATTGCGATTAATCAAAAGGTTTATTATAACAAAATAGATAATTGTAAGCAAAATAATGAAATATATGGTGTGTGTTTGTCAGTATTCATCAGTAATGTAAGTGTGGATGAGTGAATAATAGGATGTGGGGTGTTGTCAGGTGCAAAACAGAACAGAAGAAGCTGAGAGTCGGCCAGACGCCCATGGCTGCTGGATGGAGAATGTGGAAGAGACCGAGCGGCACACGCAGTCGGCCTTTTATCCTGCAGGGGGCATCGGCACAGGTGTCCTAATCGGAAGATGCCACTCCCACATCCACCGCTTTCCACCATTTCTAGAACGCAAGTAATGTTGTGTTGTTACAATATTCACCGTCATCATTATTGAATATTGATTCACATTCCCTGACACTCAGTCACACAAAAAAAACAAAAACAGTATGGGGACAGCATATAGTGTTGTGTTCCTATCACCACTGATAACATGTTTGTTCCAACAGACTCCCACCCACCCTCAAGTTACAACTACCAGGGGAGTGTATCACTACCTATGCCTAGTACACAGCTCTACTCCCCAATAAAATCTTTCCATTCTGCCATGGTCTTTTTTGTATGAGGCTGTGGTGTCTCACTCATGGATAGTGTCCTGTAGCACTTCTGTCTGAATGACAGAGAGAAGGGTTGCCACACACTTTTGGATATGTGAGGTGCAGGGCATAGTAGTAACCCATCAGATGAAGCAGACCGTCACTCAAGTCTTCCTTGGCAAGCGTGGTGGCGGGAGTGGCTCCAAGACAGATGAGACAGCGGGTCCCATCAAACAGCAACACAGGGGTGCAGAAAGACCTCTTCTGCGAGTACATTGTGGGATCTTCTGTTGGCTAAAGAAAAAGAAGAAGGAAACGCCACATCCATGCATGGAACTATGAAGTGTTGAATGTGAGAAAATGCAAACAAACTTTCACCTGAATGACATGAAGCAGTGCCTCACTGGCATGTCCCAGCTTCTTCGGTGGTGGACTTGGTGAAGGAAAGAGTGTGGGGAGTGCCCTGAGCAGCGCGATGGAATATTCCACTGGAATAGAACAAATCAACTTTGAGTTCAAAGTTAGTCTTCCTAAAAATGAGTCTTATTAGGTTTGTGTTGATCACAAAAAAAATCTTATTTTTTCAGCATGAAGAGTATTACCATTCTGCATCTATTCATTCAGCGCAACATAAAGGAAACAGCTACACAGTCAATTAGAGACACAGCAAAATGACTCACCTACATCCAGCGTTATGCGTGGCTTCATCACTTCATTTTTTTTTCAAACACCATAAAATTACACATTGGTGCAGAAGTCTTCCCATCTCTTTTTTTAGTTCATCAATGAATTTTCTGTTGCCCTTATCCAGAATGCGCCGCAGCTCATTCATCGCCTATTAATGCAAGTCAGTGTTAAAATCTGCAAAAATGCTTGCTTTTCATCATAAACCAAAACAAGTTAATCACTTACACGATAAAGATCCTTGACACATGGATATGCATCCAGGATCTTTGTTGGCCTTGTCCTGTTCTTTCAGAACATCACTGAATGAAGGATCTTCTTGCTTGAAACTGCAGGTCAAGAATTTGGGAGACAGCATCTTGGTTGGGTTTTGGTTTCTTGTACAGCTCCTGCAGGGTCTGATAATGTCTGGCCTGTGCTGTCAGACCATCTTTGGCTGATGAAATGGAGGAGACAAATCAGTAAATCAGTCAAATGGATGAAATTGTTTGGAGCATCAAAATATATCAAATGACAATTCAAATGTAAAAATGCCTGTCATATATCATGATATCCAAAACTATCATAACATTGCCTAGCTTTCATACATTATCATTATTATTAAAATGGACACGTTTCTACTTATGTGAAGTGTGGCCATTATCAGAACTGCGCCCTGGTGTGTGACACAAAATAATTGTTGATCCACCAATTGAGTCTGCATCATGATCTTCTTCTTGGTCACTTGATGAGAAGTCAATGCGATGCCTTTTCTTCTTGTGGCCCCTCTCTGGTGAATCTCTAGTGAAGATTCTTGTAAGTGCTCGCTTGATAAATAAAATTTCACTCATTGAAAGAACAAATAAAGATGGAAAGTGAACATGCACAGATAAAAAAACGTATCAGCCAAAAATAACCACACGCTTCAAAATCTAAGTGCGCAAAATAATATAATCACTTACATGTTTCATTGTTTTGTCTTAATCCTTCAGCATGGGATAATACTCCACTAGTCTTTTAGCCATTGCAGTGACTTCATGCTTAGAAGGGTACCGGACCCCCTCTCCTTGCTGACTGGCTCTCAAGATAGAGATCATGCTGGTGAAAGTGTTTCTCACCAGCCTGCATCTCAGCTCTTTGAACATGACACATTTCCCCTCACTGGCAGCGCGGGCCATCTGGAAGTAGTGCTTACGAGCTTGCTCCAACTCACTGTCTGTATAGAGGGTGGGCAAACTTTTTTTTAGCAACGGGCCACATGACAGACCTGCATCGAGTCGGCGGGCCACGGAAGGGGGGGTTGTAGGTAGGTACAGAATTAGTCCGGGTGCAGAATCGTTCTGGGCGTAGTGACTGCCTGATACGGCAACTCCATTGGGACATACCTCTACATCGCGGTCGAACGTGATATATGGATAGATCACGGTCAAAACGCTATTTCGCGGGTGATAGATAGATAGATATATAGATAGATAGATAGATAGATAGATAGTGTGTGTTGAATACATACATTCGTATATATATGTATATATATATATATATATATATATATATATATATATATATACATATATGTGAAGAGAGAGAGAGAGAGAGAGAATTTCGTGTATACAATATAATACAAAGTACTGTAAATACGGCAGGGATTGACAGAAAAAAAAAGATAACCTTAATCAACCGATGTAGTTTGTCCTAATAGAGTTGCCGTATGTGACGTTGTTGGCATTCGCCCACTGGACAGAGGCGACTGCCAATTACGTCACATACGGCAACTCTATAAACGTACCGCGATCTATCCATATATCACGTTCGAACGCGATGTAGAGGTATGTCCCAATGGAGTTGCCGTATCGGCAGTCACTTCCGCCCAGAACGATTCTGCACCCGGACTAATTCTGTACCTACACCTCGTTGACGGGGGGGAAGCACGCTATTGCTATCGCGCTACGCTAACTCGGCAAAGTTACGTGCCGACAAAGTTTCGTTGGGGGGTGCGGTGTTGGGGGGTTATGACTGGCTTCACGCGGGCCGGACAGAGACACGCAACGGGCCGGATGTGGCCCGCGGGCCGGGGTTTGCCCATGTCTAGTTTCGACAACATCCAGTATTGTGGAGGAGCAGGAAGCTGGAGGGTCCTCTTTGGGCTGCTTTTCACCAAAGGAGTGGATGTCTGAGGACAGATTGGAGATGTCTCCTGGTGAAGACACAGTTCCTGGCTTCATTCGGGGCAGCCTTGTCTGGTACGGTGGAATTCTCAGCCGAGAGGAAACCAGATCCAAAACATTATGAACAAGAGAGAAACAATAGACCCAATTAGGAAAAAAGAAAAAAAAAAGAGTTATGTTCGATGTTTTCAGAGCAAAGTAGGTAACCAATCACATCTACACTAATAAGGGCCCAAATCCTTTTCCTCCTGAGAAAGTGTTCTGGTCCAGGAAAAAGGTCTCTCAAATCTTCACGACGGAGGGTGTGGAGCAAGACTTCATCGATGTTGGCAGCTATAAAGACAGTCCAATCATTAACAAACCTTTTAAACTTAACAACTCATACATTTTTTTGACTAATGAATTTAATTCAACTTGACAAGTCAAACCAAGTTTGTTTTGTGCCAATTTCTGTTATCAGAATTAATTGTAAATGCAATTCAGTTTAGACATTTTGTCTCAAATTTGTAAAATACTTCTTTTTGAAATCAGTGTCAGCATACAGTTATTTTTATTACTTAGCGGACAAATCACAGTAATGGAAATTTTTTCATACCTACACATGACCTACCATTTAAAATTGATACTGTGACATCATCCAGCTCATCCATTATTGGCCCCGGTTTGGATGTCCATTTAATTTCTCCTCAATCTGGCAGGGAAAAAAAATCATCATAGTAAGGTCACAATTAGGACAAGCTAGCTTCCGACTCAAGATCCGTTTTTTTTACAATGCCCACCTGCCATGGATCCCAAAGTTCCCATGCAATTAAAAGTTGTGACACCTTATCTGAATGATAACCCTAGACAGCTCAACGGATTGCTAGTCATACAGACAACAATCAAAATTGGAGTGAAACTTGTAACCACAATGCCTGCAACATGGTGGTACTTATGGTAATAATCATCAAATACCAGTGTTCTTCGTGATAAAATGACAACATCTGATAGGATTGTGCCACCTTGAACTGCAATCAACTTAAATTTTGATAAAAAACAAGCAAATTGTACCTAAACTACATCTTCAATCAATCCAATTTGAGCACCCTCTACCCCATAAACTGAAGATACTGCAATACAAACTTGGTAGTACAGTATTTCGTCATGCCACATGTACCAACCATTGCCAGAGCTTATGGAGCAATTTGATGTTATTGTACAGTAAAAATGGAATATTGGAGCTTTCGAAAAAAAAAAAAAAAAAAAAAAAAAAAAAAAAAAGCCAACTTTAAGGCTTAATATCTCCAAAATGATACTGTACATATGCTTGATAATGACTGAGGATATAGTCAGGGTATTCCTCAGGTCAACTGTACCAACCACTGACAGAAATTATGGAGCAAAGCAATGTTACTGTGCAGTAAAAAAATTGAGTACTGGGCCCTTTTTGCCTGTTTGAAAAGCTAAAAAGAAAAAGGAAAACAACAACTTTGAGGCTTAATATCTCCAAAATGGTACATTAAATATGCCTTATAATGATTGAAGATATATTCAAGGTTGTCCTGAGGTCAACTGTACCAACCATTGACAGAGCTTATGGAGCAATTTGATGTTATTGTACAGTAAAAATGGAATATTGGAGCTGTCGCAAAACAAAACAAAAAGCCAACTTTAAAGCTTATTATCTCCAAAATGATACAGTAATACAGTAAAAAAAAAAGCATTTAAAAATCAAATGTTTCTAAATGTCAAGTCAGTAATGTCAAGTCAGTGCTTGATGTGTCATCAGCAGGCGTCGGTGGCAGTAATGGGGCATCGGCGGGTTTCGGGCGGAATCGCCAGGCGTTGGGAAGCGTTGGCGGGTGTCGGGGGCTCGTGGCCAGGTGGCGGACGTCACGGCAGGCAGTGGCCAGGTGGGCTCAGTCCCGCAAACGCTGCTTACAGCTTTAATTTTGTATTGCTTTAAAACATTGTTTAAGTTGAGTTTAAATTTACACTATTTTTTTTTTCTTAGCTGCTAATTGTTCAAAAATGCTGATTTTAAAAGTGTGTTTGCACAGTAAATGTTATGGCACTTTAATTCATATGGCAGTACATTTAAAATAACTGGCCGTCAAGTTCCAGGAACTGACAAACTGCACTGAGTTGAGTGAGATTCTCCAAAGGAACTCCAGTATAAATGTGGACTTTACATTCTAGTCCCCTGTGAAGAAAAACCCAAAAGTGAACGTTTTTGTGCCTCACCCTTTCTAACTGGGACATTTGCAAGGGAACGCAGACTGGTTATGCTGCTCCCTGATAAAAGAAAAATGTTTCTGCTGTTACCTCAGAAATTGCCTGTTATTATTGTGGCTCAGGATTTTGGAGGTAGATTTTTTTTATTTTTCATAAGGAACAGGATAACAGTAATGCCCTGGCATTGGCAATAAGCTTTAATTTTGTATTTGCATTTTTTTTTAACTTTAGATTTACATTAAAAATGTTTCTGTGTAAAGTGCTGATGTTAAGTGTTTGCACGATAAATGTTATGGTGCTTTCGTTTATATGGCAGAACATTTAAATTAAAGTGTATGAAAGACTTCTTTTAAATTCATTATTGGCTTTTGCGTATACATTAATTGATTAATCGTGATTGATCAGGTAAATCATGCGATTAATTGCGATTAAAATTTTTAATTGTTGCCCAGCCCCAGTAAAAACATTTTTCTGGTGCCAGCATTTCGTGAGGCAGAAGTTGATTCATACTTCAGTGCCTTGGAGCGAATAGCTTCACCACTCAACTGGCCAAGAGACATGTGGCCTGTCCTTCTCCAATGCAAGCGGGTGGGAAAAGCACAGGAGTTGGTGTCTGCTCTTTTCTTAGAAGACAGCCTGCAATATGATGTTGGAAAGGAAGCAATTTTTCCTGCTTATGAGCTTGTTCCTGAGCCCTACCGGCAAAAATTTAGGAACCATAGAAAATCTAGTGGTCAAAGCTTTGTCGAGTTTGCATGGGAGAAAAGCAACCTCTTTGATAAATGGTGTGCAGCTAATGATGTCAAAAATGACTTTGAGTCACTCCGTGAGCTCGTTCTTTTAGAAGATTTTAAAGACTCTTTGCCAGAGAAGGTGGTAATGTTCTTGAATGAACAGAAAGTGTCGTCATTGTCCAAGGCTGCTGTCCTCGCAGATGAGTTTGTGTTGACCCACAAAAATGTCATCTCATCTTCCCCCCCGATCGGACAGGCCTTCTGCTTCTCGTCCCACAAGAGCCGAGTCTAGCCACCTCCCCCTTGAAAAGGCTAGAGGGAAGGGATTTCTGGTTTGGCCATAAAGCGGTAGACTGCGCGACACCAGGGCTCTCGACCGTCTAGGGTAAAAACTCCCCGAAAACTTGAATAACTATTGTCAGATATCATATTAACTACAAAGTGATCAGGGGAACGTTGGAATGGGAAGGAAAACTCGATTCAACCAAAAGAGAAACACGGTAACAGACAATATGGCGGAACTACCAGCTTGCTCTGAAACAGAGGGAGATGGCGAAACAAACTCCTCGTGACTAACGACGCGGAAAAGGGCTCGGACATAAAAATTATTAGCAAGGAGATACGGAATTTAAAAACGGAATCAAAAGAAGTCCTTCGCACGTTTGGAGAAACACTGAGGAACGACGTGGAAAAAGACTTGGACGACTTCAAACACAAAATAAATCAACAACTTGCGAAAGTCATCACCGAACAGGAGCTCCAGACCGGCAAGATCAACGAGGCTGAGTCGCGGATTGAAAAGCTAAAACGTTGGGCACAGGAAGCTAATGACGCTCTGGTCATATCACTGAGAGAACAAAAAGCTCTTCAGGACAAGTTAACTGACCTGGAGTCCAGGCCGAGGAGAAACAACCTATGGAGTCACTGAAGGAGAGGAGGGAGAATCTGTGGCCAAGTTTGTGGAAGACCTGCTGAAAAGCGAACTGCACCTGTCAGCACATTTTAATTTCCAAATTCAGAGAGCACACCGCTCATTTGCACAGAAGCCAGCGGACGGTGCCCAACCGAGACCCATCATTGTTAACTTTCTGGAATTTACCTGCCTGACAATGCCACCTGGGGAGTTGCACCCCAGGAAATAAACTATAATAAAATTCCTCGGGCTACACAGGTTCGTTACGCTTTGAAATTTAAGAGGACGAGACGGACTTCCAATGAAACAGCTTTATTTGACAACAATTTAAAATAGACCAGGTTTAGCTGCCTGAGTGTCAAGGAAATAAGTACCATACCAAAAAGACTGTTCATCATAAGAAAATAAGGGGTGTAGTATCTGAATCTATGTATATGACATCATGTGATCTTATGTATATGGCCTGATGTGAACTCAGCAGTGAACCTGCTGCACTTCTTCCCTAAGGGCGTCTCAGGGTCCATATATGGTCTTGTTGTTGCCAACGGCCACCAAATTGAAACCAGATGGTCATTGGGGGTGCAACTATGGAATGTATACATTCTCCCCCACTTCTAGCATCTTCCTCCCTGGTTGCTGGGAGGTATAAAAGGTGATGGGAACAAAGCATCATCGGAGTTGCTCACATCTGGCCCAGAGACATCCCCAGGCTTTCCATGGTGCCTGTCTGACTTTTGACTTCTTTGCAAATAAACCAGTTTTTATACAACTAAGTCTGTGTCAATGAAGACTCCTTCAACATCTACATCACTTGAATCCACCAGAAGAATTCACCACAGGGGAACAGGGCCAAAGAAACCAAAGAAAACTCAAAAAAGGGAATAAACAAAGCTAAGGGAATCACTACAAACCAAAATTCACGCTACGCCAACTCCTGTCCTAAAGAAAAGAGAACTAAATTAACATACTAATACCTTGAGACACCCAGGCAAGCATTAAACAGTTAGAACGAAAGGAAAACTTTTATTTATTCTTCGCACACACACACACACAAAACAAAACTGCCTGGGTGCAGTCGCTCCAAGTCGCTGCCTCCCCGCCGAGCGCCAGAGGAGGAGAGGGGGCGGGGGGCTTCAGCTTTAACAGCCAAGCGGTGAATGCACAACGATCACGCACACACAGCACCACCTCCCGATGAACGGGCACCCGCCAGAGTTCCTCCTCCAGCTGCGCTTATGGCCCAGCCCGCTCTGGGATTGCTAGCCGAAATGCTAAGAACTGCGAAGGACAGAGTTCTCAGCGTGGACACGCCAGAGGAGTGCTGACTCCAGCCTGCGCTTGTTTTTAAAAGAGCTGCTTTCACTCTGCACTCTGGCGCAGGTGTAATCAGTGCGTTTACATGCAGAGCTTAATCGGACTAAGCAATAATTTGGTTTTCTCGTCCAATCGGAGTTCTCACCTTGTCCCCCTATACATGCAGCTGAGAAATTTGAATTACTGACGGGAACGTGTCCTCGTCCCAACAGTAGGGGGTGGAGTGAGCCTTTTCAGCTGGTCAGCTGCTTTCGGTTGACATATTACATCATTATGATATAGAATGATAGTTCATAATGTACGTGTTACTTACTTTGCAGATAAGCTGTACCCTATTTCTTGTTAACCATGAGACAAGACAATTCTGATGGTGGGTATAAAGGAAAATGGGGGGGGGGGGTTGCCTGACAATGCCACCTGGGGAGTTGCACCCTAGGAAATAAACTATAATAAAATTCCTCGGGCTACACAGGTTCGTTACGCTTTGAAATTTAAGGGGACGAGATGGACTTCCAATCAGTCAGCTTTTTTTAACAGGTAGGAAGACTCAAGAAGACATTAGACGGGTCCTATACATAATAGATCAGATCCAAAAGCAGGGCCTGCGAGCTGTTACTGGTGAGCCTTGGCTGTGTGAATTGGAGATTTCTGTATCAAGTTCTTGGGAAACTGGGGTTCCAAGAAAAGTTAATACAGTGTATTCAAGGTCTCTACCAAGAACCTACGGCAAGGATAAAGATTATTGGTACTCGTCAAGGATGTTGCTTAAGCGCTACATTGTTTGCTATGTTCATTGAGCCGCTGGCACAAATGATCAGACAAAGTAACAATCTAAAAGGAATACATATAGGAGAGCAGGGACATCTAACAGGGCTTTTTGCTGATGATATTATTTTGGTTCTCCAAGACCCGGACAGAACCTTACCTCATTTGATGTTGATAATAGAAACCTATGGTAAATACACAGGCAACAAGTTAAACATAGCAAACACAGGAAAATATAAAATCAAATGGAATTCCAAGGTTATCAAATATTTGGGTGTGCTATTGGCAAAAGATCTTTTGAAAAGGTTTGAAATCAATTAGAATGCTATTATCAATAATCTATAAGAGATCTAAGAAGAGTTTATGATTATTTTTTTTTACCCTGTGCATCTTTTGTTTTGTTAGTAGTACTTGTCATTGCTCCAACACGAATAAACATGCTGCATCCCACTAGATGGCGCATTTGCCTTATTTACAAGCACCATGGTCATCAGAGCTGATTGCTGCCACTCTCAGCAAGGTCTACTAAGATTCCACAATCTATTACACCTCGTGAGCAAAACAGGCTACAGGTAAAATTAAACATCTTCAGTTGAGCAACTCAGGCAAGTTAAACTGATTTAAAAACAAACAAACACTATAATACTAGGAAAAGAATCCTCTATATGTCAATAAATACAACAGATTGAGTATTCATAAAAAAATGCTTACTTAAAATAAGAAAATCCAACAAACCAACAAGTGCAACACTAAAACGCAAACCAACAATCAAAATAATGCTTAATTGCCTTAGTTTCGTCCCACACTTATCAGCTTAGCTACTAAGAATAACACACAT
>NW_027466095.1:2590000-2685000 GCF_046127955.1 Nelusetta ayraudi
AATGTATACATAATAAGTACGTCTGTGTGCCCGATATTTTAGCTAACACTAAACTTTCTGCACAACTGTCTGCATTGGGCTTTTTCTTCGGCCACAGAGAACAGAAACGTCTGTAGTTCTTTGTTCACCCATGGTACAGTTTCATAAGCTTTTCAGTTCTTAATACGTGTTAATGTAAAAATCCACACGCGAGGCATTTAAAAATGGCGGTTTTGGTCTTTCGTGAAAGACTGCCTTTGGCCAATCAGTGTCCTGAACGTTGCTACGTCACCCTTATGGTCTCAGCTCTGCTCGCTTCGAAGCCCAATGAGGCAGGTACCAAAATCCTAACCCCTGGCAACGTGATAATTGTTTTTTTCAATTGAAGTTTTCGTTATTTTGTTCGTTTTCGTTAACTATTATAACCGTGGTCAGGACCTCCAGTCAGAAGATCCACTGGAGGACATTTAGAGCAAACAGTCAGACAACAGCAGCTTCACCACATCAGCTGAAAAATGGAGTTTGGATGCTTTCAGCTTCAAGTCGTGGACAGAAAATGATGCTCACACTGTCACACTGATGTTTTCTTCTCCAACCTTCTCTCAGCTCCAGAGGTTGGTGGTCTGCAGGAGCTTCTACAGCAGCAGAAGATCAGTCTGGAGAGGAGATGTGAACGTGTGACTGAAGGTGAAGAAGCAGGAAATCAAACTCTCCTCAACAGCATCTACACTGAGCTCTACATCACTGAGGGACTGAGTGAGGAGGTCAACAGAGAGCATGAGGTCAAACAGCTGGAGACCAAGAAGACCAAGAAGACCAAGGAGATCCTCCACGACCGTCCAATCAGGTGCAGCCAGATCTTTGAAGCCTCACCTGAGCAGCAGGGACTCAGGGAGTCAGAGTGGTGCTGACCAGGTCTCTGGGCTGGACTGGGAAGCCTTGGGGTCCCACTGGAGGAGCTGGAGGAGGTGACTGGGTCCAGGGAAGTCTGGGGGTCTCTGCTGAGGCTGCTGCCCCCGAGACCTGACTCCGGATACGGCAGTAGAAGATGGATGGATGGATGGATGAATGGATGGATGCCAGGTGATAGAACATTTCATAAAAACAGACTCTGCATTATAACTTCTATTACACACTAAAAAACTCACTCCAATATAACTGCACTCGTCCTTCTCTCACATTACATTGGATCACAATGACCAAACAACACAACAAAGACAATGATCCAACTGTACTGCCACGTCCAGACTCAGTGTAGGTCTGTAGGCCTCTTGGACCTTCATGTGAACCACTGCGTGTTGACTGGAGGTGAAACATGACTGACTGCTGTCCTCCTACCTGGACAATGCAATCTCACTTTCATTCTGCTGCAGATGGCCATTTTCATTTTACACCGTCCAAATTTACAGCTCAGGGCGCTGGGACGAATTCCAAATTGTGTGCAGATACAGGCCTACACTTCAAATAATTATGAGAAACGTAAAGAGAGCACTTCCATTAGGAAATAGTCAACATGAAATTTCGTCTTCTACTGACACCTGCTGGTCAAATTGAATAGTTGCAAATATTGTGAACAAGTTGTCATCTAATTCTAATCCTAAACAATATGGCCATTCCAAGTCAAGTATTAAGACAATTAATCAGGTTTGTACTGCTTGATTGAACACATTCATCCCGTTCCAGTGCACTAAAACCCACTTCCCTTCAGGACCGTGTCAGCGAAGCCAAAACTTCCTTGAGTGACGTTTTGTCCCAGCATGCAATGCGAGCTAGCGATTCACAATACTATTCCATCACAAACATGGATGTAAAAAATAAAAAGGGACGAAAAATGAAACTTCAGGAACACCAACCATTGCAATACAAGCAGAACTGGGCCGAAGTTTTATATTATGTACACCATAATACAGCCTTCTGGTGGACAAGCCATACTATTTAATCCGTGTCTTCCTATGGCACTTCCGTGGGTAGAAGCTCATCGTAGAGGTCACGTGCTGGGTGCTCGTCACCCCACCAACCACCTCGGGGAAGGTCTAACAGGAGAAGCTTGCTGGCGGAAATGATGCACTACAAGTGGATGTGACGCTCATGAGTGCGATGGATGAGGTAGAGCAATGCTCCAGAACCCGATTCAGACTACTCTCCCTCCACTTTTTTTGTTTTGTATGAGCGTTTAAAAAAAACAACATAATGATAATCGAATAAGCTTTAGTTTATTAATCAGAATTAAAACAAGTAGGTTTTGCCCTTACAAGGTTGTAGATTTGTTATAGATGAGTTCCTTTGTTGTAGTTTGGCGCTTGAAAAACTATATATGGGATGTACCATGACCTGAGGGATTTCCTCATCCCATCCCAGCTTGGTTCTGATGCTGAATGTGAATGTATCTTGCTGTACATCCCACTGAACTCCAAGGGCCCTCTCCATAGGGAGCTGGTCTCTGTCAAGGTTAAGTGTTTTTACCTCTTTAGCTCTCTGCTCTTCAGGAATGGCGGCCAGCACCGAGCGATGATTGCTCACCCACTTATTGAGCTTAAATCCACCTCTACCGCACAGGTCTGTTAGCTGCTGGTACAGATGTATTGCTTGTTCCACCGTGCTGACGGCCTTTAGACAATCATCCACGTAGAAATTTTGACAAACAGTGTTTATAACCTCGGCTGGGAAGTCATGCTGATTGTCGTCGAATGAAGCACAGCTTGGGGATGACACTGCCCCAAAGATGTGGACCAGCATCCTGTGCTCTTGTAGGTCCTTTGTAATGTCCCCATCTGGCCACCAGAGGAAGCGTAAGAAGTTTACATCCCGGTTGGAAACTCTTCCGTTCCCTCAATGTCAGTCATGAATGCTACAGGGCCTTGGCGAAAACGAAGCAGCACACCGAGCAGTGTACTTGTCAAATTGGGACCCTGCAGGATCTCTTTATTTAATGAGCGCTTCCATTCGGCGCCCACGTTAATCAATGTGGTCGTTCACAGTAGACGCGAACAGGCGCGCGGCTCGCGGCATGCATTTGTTGTTTCGGCGTCTGCTCTATTTCGTGCGCGAGCCGCGAGCGATCCTCGTCAATAGTACAGGAAGTCACTCAATAAAAACGAGAAAATCCGGTGAATTTTCAACATAAACTCATTTCAAAATAAAAAGCGAACGATAAATTCGATCATGTATCATATTTGTATGTTATATTTGTCAGTACATTGTATCAGAGTGCGAGAGAGATTAAACACACACACACACATCAATGACGTCAATGATCATTATGAAAGAGGTCTTGTCTTGAGATGGACACCTGAGTGCGTGTTTCTATTTATTTACACACACAAAAGTAAGCTACGGAGCAGGCTGGCTCCGGGGTGAGGGGGGGCGATGATGAAAATGATTTTTTTTATTAAATTTTTTTTAAAGAAAAAAAAAAGAAGCTCAAGTGGGAGTGAAAAAAAGACTGCAGCTGAGCAGAAGCGCTTGTCGACCGTCGCGGAGCTGTTCGCGTCTGGTGTGAACCAGTTGGAGCCTCGCTCGCTAAATTTGTCGGCGCTCCGCTTCGTGGCGCTTCCGCTTCCATTGAAATGAATGGCACGAGCCGCGCGCCTGTTCGCGTCTGGTCTGAACCACTACATTCAGTGCCTTTACATGGCACTAGAGAAAATCGAATTATTGCCTTAGTCCGATTATGATCGGAGAACTCACGTGCGTGTAAACACCTTACTCCGATTATGATTGGAGTTTGAGAACTCCGATTGGAATCGGAGAACTCCGATTGAGACACCCAGATAATGCAATTGGAATTCGAATTTCTCTGCCATGGATACGCCTTAATCGCACTGGACAATGCGAGTGCGCATGCGCCACGCCTCGCTCTCGCAACTCATGACCGCACAACTACGTCGTCTAACAAAACAGACAGCGCGAAACAACCTGGCAAACGCGAATAAGAATGTTGACATTTGGAGAGAGGATGAGACCGGGGCGATGCGTTCTCTTCTAAAAGAGATGGACATATTAAAATAACGCGCAACGGAGACCTTTTTAAAAAGGGTAGCGCAGCAAATGCAGGGCTCCGGCTTTGCGCACCCCTGAACAAATACGTATTCCTTCGTATTTATATTTCTACCTTTTCGTTCACATTTTTTGTAAGAATTTTAACTTTGTAAATAAAAGCACAGCAAAGACATGTTTTCCTGATTTCTTTTTATTTTGGTAATTTCGCTGTTATTCTGCTGGAAACGGCGTGCAGCGGCACCAGCTTCCTCCACGGTCGGCTCTTTAATGAGCGTGTGTATAACTGAAGACACCATTCCTTTGCAAAACCTGTACACAAACTCTCCCACCAGTCTGCTCCGAACCCGAATCCAACAAGAACGAGAGTTTGGGGTCCGTAGCGACGGCACAAAGCGTAGCATCGAAGTGTTGTTGTAGCCCTCCAACAGCAAACAACGTTCTTGTCTGCCTTTTAAAATAACCAGGAGCACAAGAAATAGGGTACACCTTATCTGCAAAACAAGTAACACGTACATTATGAACTATCGTTCCATATCATAATAGATTTAATATGTCAACTGAAAGCAGCTGACTATGTATATATATATATATATATATATATATATATATTAACCTCTTTCATTGAACTCCAAAACATACATTGTCAAAATCCATATTATTATTATGTTGTTGTTTTTTAAATGCTCATACAAAACAAAAAGAAAGTGTGACAGCCACTTGTAGTGCATTATTTTTGCCAGCAAGCTTCTCTTGTTATGACTGACTACATTGACCCATATATTGCATATACTCACTTGAAACAGATACCCTGCAGATCCCCTGCAAGGGACCCGAGGTGATCAGTGGAGTGACGCGCAACCAGCACGAGACCTCTACGATGAGCTTCCACCCACGGAAGTGCCATAGGAGGACACGGCTTAAATAGTATGGCTTGTCCACCAGAAGGCTGTATTATGGTGTACATAATATAAAACTTCGGCCCAGTTCTGCTGAAGTTTCATTTTTCCCCTTTTCCCTTTTTATTTTTTACATCCATGTTTGTGATGAAATAGTATTGTGAATCGCTAGCTCGCATTGCATGCTGGGAAACAGCGTCACTCAAGGAAGTTTTGGCTTCGCTGACACGGTCCTGAAGGGAAGTGGGTTTTAGTGCACTGGAACGGGATGAATGTGTTCAATCAAGCAGTACAAACCTGATTAATTGTCTTAATACTTGACTTGGAATGGCCATATTGTTTAGGATTAGAATTAGATGACAACTTGTTCACAATATTTGCAACTATTCAATTTGACCAGCAGGTGTCAGTAGAAGACGAAATTTCATGTTGACTATTTCCTAATGGAAGTGCTCTCTTTACGTTGGATTTTTCTCATAATTATTTGAAGTGTAGGCCTGTAGTTGATGAGGAATCACGGTGTGCTAACGCTACTCAAACAGCTTCGATGAAAAAAGGGAGTGTGATTTGGGTCTGTGGTACATTATGACAATCTTGGACTTGCAAGACTGAGGCGACGGTTCAATTCCCATCAATGTGTATTATATACGTGTTATTTAGCTCATCTATTCTACATTTTAAATAGATCACATTTGACATCTGACCCACTGAACACTTACTATTGAACATATTTTTAAACTATGGGCTATTTAGTCTTGTTTTAGGATATAATATAATTCATTGCACAAACTGTCAGGCTAAGTATAAGAGCTATAGTCTACTACAATCAGTCGTGCCAAAAAAGAGACATTTTTACATCTTTATTTTTCATTTTTATTTTATTGTGTCAGCATTGAACCATACAAGCATGTAGTGTTGTCCAACAAAAATGCATGGCGAATCAAATCCCAAACAATCTATGAAACAATGAACACGTTTCCATTGCACTTCATTTTATTGAGCACTAGATGACCTCCTCGAGCACTGTCATTGAAGCCTCAAGTAATGAACCATTTTTTGAAACAAGTGTCGAAGTTTCAACAAAGCCTCGATCGGCCATCACTACCTACGGCTGCGTGCTCTAACACCATTTCAGAAGTGACTAACTGCAGAGTTGGGAGCGGAGGAGGGACGACCGTCAGGCTGGCTCGACTGCTCCTCCTTCTCAGCCGTGGCGCGTCCAATCAGCAGCCGACATCCAGACACACACACAGACACAAAGATAGAGGCACCTAGACCCACCCGTGGGTCATAACACTCCGTGTGTATCTTTTCACTCTGGCATTGAAAGGGGGTGCTAGCGCTAGCTGTTTGCTAAGCTATGTACAGACAGCACCACCGCTTGCCGAACCACATAGTCACACCGTTTATATACAACAACTCGTCATCAATATCTCTAAAGTAGAAGTCAAGAACTTTTTTCAAAAACGATAACTAACTCAAACTTTTTTGTGTGTCTATAAAAACAAACTAAAACAAACTTAAATTGAAGTCATATTTCACTTCGTTTACGTCTGTCAAATGAATATTTGCCCAGGAAAATGTTTGCGTTTTACGCAGCAGCACCTAAATGCACCTCGCGTTCTGTGACGTCACCCCTCTTTCACAGCAGTATGTTGACGAGCGACTCGCGGCGGGAAAGTCCGATATGCCACTTTTTCCCAATACGACGAAGAGAGTGACAAAAGCCAATGTCTTGTGGTGGAAAGACACAAAATATGTGGCTTGCTTCTAAAAAGCGAAAAACCCCGACAAACCTCCATTTAAGAAGCTCGCACAAAGCAGTAGTGAACATGTTTATTGAGACTGGGAAGTAGACACGACAGTTTGACTCAGTTGACTCAAATATCCTGTGGCGATGAGAGTGGTTATGGCTATCTGATAAAGCAAGATTTAATATTGGGAATTTAACAAAATGAAAAGGAACCGACAACGCCACTCTGGGAATTTCACCCAGGGAGTTCTACTAAACACAAAAGTAATAATTAGGCACACAGGTAAGTTCTACGAGGAAGGAGTAGGAGATGTGGTTCAGAATGTTTAAAATATCAAACCAACTTTTATTCAACATTTAAAAATAAAAGGAACAAACAGACCAACACTTAAAACAGAGCTACTGAGCTCCTTATTCTTGGTGTAGAAACTGAGGCTTACCGATGAGGGGGCCAAACGGGGGAGGAACCAAAGAAAACAAGGAACACCCCACTCACACGTGACACACCTGCAAAGAAAGTGAAGTGCAAAAAAAAAGAAGAAAACAACCACAATCCCGGGTCACAGCACTCGAAGGGGCCCACCACCCGGGACACCGCCACCACCAGCAGCTCTGAGCGAACTACAAAAGAAAAGATAAACAGTTGGTTACTAAAAGTTCCCTAAAATCTGTCACATGTACTGAAATAGTAAGAAAAACAAACAAACAATGCAATTACACACACACACACACACACACACACACACACACACACACACACACACACACACACACACACACACACACACACACACACACCAACCAAGTTCCCACCAACCACGCACACGCATACACGCACGCACACCACTGTAGCTGGACCGGCGACTTGATAGTGTAACGTCTGCTGTCTGAGGGTCAGCAGTGGCGACGTAAGCAAACGAAGAAAAACACAACGAGAACGGAAAAACAAGTAAAACCAAGGCGGGACGGAAGCAACATGCACCGTCCACCGTCTGTACGGGGCGACTAGCACAATCAAGTGCGGGCGAAGCGGCAGTGTTCCTGCACTTATCTTATAGGACCGAGTTTTGGGCCACAGGTCTTGATCACCAAGCGTCCTCCAGGTGAGGAGAACAACGAGGAGGCTCTGCGCAGCTTTGTGCTCGCAGGCGGCTGTAGTGTGCCGGTGAGGTGTTCAGGAAGCACTGTAAAAAGAACGGACAGGTGAGGTACTACGTACCTATGCTAATAAGCCATAATAATTTAAATGCTAAAATGTCCGCACCTGATCCTCTTAAAACTCGGGCACACAAAGCGGATGTTCAGTGTCCCATTGACCACAATGGACCACTAAACGAAGCTTTTAAGAAAAATGCGAAATGAAGCCACTGAGAGCTAAAACAACATGCAAACAATGCCACAGTGCAGCTTTTCTCAAACGGGTCAATTTTGAAATCATTTTAATCAACTCTGTCTTCATTGATCAGAAGGTTTTTGCAGATTTGGAATTAAAAACATTTAACTGCAGGAATCATAAAATCGTCTCATCAGTGACGTTTATAGAGCCATTCAAAAATGTAATATGTGCTGAACAGACAAACGGAGGTGTAAGAGGCCTGTGTGACCAGCAGGGGGCAGCAGAGGACCGACAGCCGCAAGTTCCTCCTCAGAGAGGCCTGAGAAGGTTCTGCATCTTCAGCTCCTCCAGGAGGACCTCAGCAAAGTGTCAGAGTTTGTTGGTTTTTTACCTCGGTCGGCAGAGTCACAGTATGAAACTTGTAGCCAGGGGGCGCTGCAGCTCACTCAACACCTACAAGGTTTGAAAAGGAAATTGAGTGGAATTCATCTGGAATGAAAAGAAAAGCACAACTACAGCAGAAAAACTGAACACAAAGACGCACAAAGTTTGAACTACACACTGATTTTCTTCTTCTGTTGATTCAAATGAATTTGACGGAAATAATATCTGAAAAAATAGAAACCAAATGTTAAATTTTGACATTTAAAAAATGGACAGATTCATTTACACCCAGTAAGATAAGAAGATATTTAGCTCTCAGCCAATTAGAGCTGCTGCTCCTGTGTGTGTGTGTGTGTGTGTGTGTGTGTGTGCGTGCGTGCGTGCGTGCGTGTGTGTGTGTGTGTGTGTGTGTGTGTGTGTGTGTGTGTGGATGTGGTGGTGTGTGTACCTGAATGTGGGAGTGGGTGTGTTTAAGTACGTCACTGGAAGTAGGCTGCCAATTAGTGCGGCCTCCGAGGCCGCAACCGCCCCACGCCAGCGACGAGTCCAGGGCGGGGGGGCCCGGACACGGCACACCCGCTGCAATGCCGGCCAGGAAGAGGCCCGGAGCAGCAGGCCCCCGGACCGGAGGGCACCCGCCCCACGAGGAGCCAGGGCAAGATGACAGGGAGGCAGATACCCCAAGGAGAAGGGACACCACCCGGGGCGAACAGACAGCAGAGCCCGTCCTCCGGACGGGGCCCCCCAGGGCAAGCGAGACCGGACTCATCCCCATGACAGGACCCATCCCCTTCACCCACCGGGAGGATCGGTACCCAAGGCAGGCCCGGGCACCCAGATGCCCCCCCCCTACGGACCCAGTATGGCGCATCGCCGCAAGTGGCGAGGTCCCCATAGGCCCAGCCGGTCTCGCACCCCAGGGGCACCGGACTGCACAGGGCCCATCCAGAGTGGGAAAGATGCCGGATCCCGCCCCCGCTAGAAGGCCGACCCCACTGTGTGTAGGGGTGTCAGTGTGTGTATATGTGCACTTGCTGGTGTGTTGAACTATGGTGCGTTTAAAATGGAGGGGTGGTAAGGCCCTGGGGCAACCACACTGCTGCTGAGCAGGGCGGCGGCCGCAGTGCACGAACCACCCCCCCAGGTCCTAAGTGTCTATAATGCTATTAAGATTGGAGAGGGTCTTAAGGCCAGAAGGCCGGGCAGCGACCACCCAAGACACAAATCCCCCGAAACAGAAGAAAATAAATAAATTAATTAAAAATTTAGGGAAAAAAAAACAAAAAAGAAAAACTCCTATTATGTGACCAGGGGGGACTCCCGGTCAGGGCGCCCCCTCAGCGACATCGGGGCCGGGGACACCACAGGGATCCAGGAGCCAAAGGGGGCCCGCCCCCCACCGCACCGCACCACCCGGGCACACAGGAGCGGTAGCCGGCGAACGCGCAGCCCCACCCCAGGCATGCGACCCCACCGCGTACGATCCAGCGCCAGTCCCCAAACACAGGGACGGACCCCAGACCAGAGCCAGGGACGCCCCCCCCCCCTCCCGGAGCACCACCCCTGGAGCACCACCCACCCAACCCCCGACCCCCCACCACGGCTGCCCACATCAACCAGCAGCCTCAGCTATTGATTGATTACTAGTTAGTTATAGGATGAAGCAGACATTCCTACCAAGGAGGTGTGGTCTAACAGTAAGTTCCTATATTGTGCAATGTGCAGGTGTTGTTTTGTTTTCCAGTTTGTGAGGATTGTTTTCTTAGCGATAGATAAGGAGGTGATCAGCATGCGAGATTCTGCCTTATCTGATGTGATATCACTGAGGTCCCCTAAGAGACAAAAAGAAGGAGTGGCTGTGATGTTGTAACCAACCTGTGCTGATAGATCATTGCATACTACGTGCCAGAATTTATTTACTGGTGGGCAATGCCATACAGCGTGTAGGTAATTATCTGGGACATTAACTGTGCAGTGTGAGCAGGTCTGAGAGGCGGTCATGCCCATCTGAAACATCCGCTGTCCAGTGTAGTGGATCCTGTGGAGTACTTTAAAATGTATTAATTGTAGAATAGGTTGTTTTATCAGTGAAAAGGTGTTCAGGCAGATTGTTCGCCAAAAATTAGAGTGAGGCTGGAGAGACAGGTCTCTTTCCCACTTAACAATTGGGATAGAAATCGTGCGATCTGTATTTGTAAGCAACTCACTCCAATAGAACTGCACTCGTCCTTCTCTCACATTACATTGGATCACAATGACCAAACAACACAACAAAGACAATGATGCCACTGTGCTGCCACATCCAGACTCTGTGTAGGTCTGTAGGCCTCATGGACCTTCATGTGAACCACTGCGTGTTGACTGGAGGTGAAACATGACCGCAGAAATGCTTTTTCATTTTAAGAACGAAGCTGCATTATTTGACTCATAAAAAAAATCGTTAATAAATAATCCAAACTGCATTTCCATTTTCTTATTCATGACTGCTCATTCTTGTACTTAATTCAAATGAAGGAAAACACATTTGAGATTTAATTTTCAAAACATGCACCAGCAAAGAGTTACCAAAATTCAATATGAAATGTAAAATTCAAAAATGAAAAAGCAATAGCAGAATGCTTTTTCATTTTAAGAACGAAGCTGCATTATTTGACTCATAATTAAAATCATTAATAAATATTCCTATATGCATTTTCATTTTCTTATTCGTGTCGCACCTTTTATGACACAATCAAAAAGAAAACTGAGGGCATTGTTTTTTAATTTTCGTGGTCCTGCCCTGCACAAGAGTTACCACAACTCGAAAACAAAATCGCAATCTCAAAGTAAGCGCGCGGCGCAGGAAAGTGACGTCAGCAGCTCTCCACCTGTGGGTATGGCGGTATGACGCCAAGTGTCATTTGCCTCCTGTTATGTGTAAATTCTAATGTTTGTGAATTTAATAAAGATATATATATATATATATATATATATATATATATATATATATATTCTTTTTTTTATTTAAAAAGAAAAGAAAAGAAAAAAAAGGTATGGCGGTATGACACCACTTTGCCATCGTTACTTCTTTCACGTCATTGAAGTTGCCAGTAATCGAGATTTAAATCGCCGAAAAACGTGGACCACTGACAGATCTCGCACCAGCATCTGCCACCAGTCGACGGATTGATCTGTTGCTTCGCATCCTTCGTCGGATGGACTGGTGGCCGACGCCGAACAGCTGTTACTCCACCCATGTAACAAATAGCTTTAGCTTTGATGTTGTGCTGGTGCATCAAGGTGTTCCATAACTGACAACAGGTTGGCTAGGGCAACCATGTTTGCGTCCGTATCTGGGACGGCAGAATACCTGCTCAACTCGGTCCCGAGCATCAGATTCAGATACACTATTCAACTCCACCTGGGAAGCTAAATCCAGCAGGGTTTGAACAATTGTGTCAATGTGCGCCATGCTCAAATCTGTCCGACCAACGAGATCCGTCAGTGGTCCACGTTTTTCGGCGATTTAAATCTCGATTACCGGCAACTTCAATGACGTGAAAAGTAACGATGGCAAAGTGGTGTCATACCGCTATACCTTTTTTTTGTTTTGTTTTGTTTTTTTAAATATACACTATATATATATACATTAATTAAATTCACAAACATTAGAATTTAAACATAACAGGAGGCAAATGACACTTGGCGTCATACCGCCATACCCACAGCGGAGGTGGAGAGCTGCTGACGTCACTTTCCTGCGCCGCGCGCTTACTTTGAGATTGCGATTTCGTTTTCGAGTTGTGGTAACTCTTGTGCAGGGCAGGACCATGAAAATTAAAAAGCAATGCCCTCAGTTTTCTTTTTGATTGTGTCATAAAAGGTGCGACACGAAAAAGAAAATGAAAATGCATATAGGAATATTTATTAATGATTTTAATTATGAGTCAAATAATGCAGCTTCGTTCTTAAAATGAAAAAGCATTCTGCTATTGCTTTTTCATTTTTGAATTTTACTTTTCATATTGAATTTTGGTAACTCTTTGCTGGTGCATGTTTTGAAAATTAAATCTCAAATGTGTTTTCCTTCATTTGAATTAAGTACAAGAATGAGCAGTCATGAATAAGAAAATGAAAATGCAGATTGAATGACTTATTAACCATTTTAATTATGAGTCAAATAATGCAGCTTCGTTCTTAAAATGAAAAAGCATTTCTGTTATTATATTCTTATTTTAATTTGGATTATGGTAACTGCTTCCATATAAAACAAATACATCCATAAATATATACAATGTGAGAATTGTTTCTTGCAAGAGCTGTACTTCAACCCATGACCATCGATAAAAGTGTACACATCTAATCAACAATCAACAACAAACAATCTGCTGCAACCTGAATTTCCACTTCTGTGTCTATAAACCAGTCACAGCTTGACTGATGGCTCTGAAGAAGCAGTTTCCATCAGCCTCTACATTCTCATTTGTACACGGCGAACCTAATGGGCCTTTGCAATCAGAAATTGGAAAACTCGCACGGTCCAAATGAATCTTCAAGTTTTTGCTAAGGTCTAAACAAACATCAACATCAAGGGGAGAGAAGTTACACTCTTCATTGGTCACAGCACTGACAAACTCTACGTCAGAATTATCCATGTCAAAGTGAGGAGTTTTGCTCTTCTGAAGTGACTCACTGTTGCCAGCTGGTGCTGGAATTTTAAACCGTGACCGGTTTCGCCTTGATGAAAAGAACCATGCAGAACCTTGGCTAATCTAATACCAGTGCCATGATCTGCCACTGCATCTTCACTAGTACTAACTGACGATGGATCACAAATCACATGTGCGAGGCGTAGAACGAGCGGAGCAGTCAGAGGCAACAGAAGAAGAAAGAAAAGCCTCCTTAGCTTAGTTGATCTTCTGTGTTGCCTCCTGGATGGTGCTGGCCTCCTCTGGCTTGGTGCTGGCAACCACGGGAGCCACAGGAACCACGGGCACAGCTCTGGTCATCTGTGGCGTCGCCTCCACCTGATTAAAATAAGAAAGATGTGATTTTATGCCAATAAACATAGAAAGGAAAACACAAGGCTTTACACGATCACGATTTTTGTGCCGATCACCGATCAGTGAGTTTAAATAAACCGATCACCGATCAGATCACGTTAGGGGCAATAAATACTTGTTTCTGTACACCCCTTGCCTTCTCACGAGCACCGTCTAAAGTTGTTTGCTTTAGCATCCGTTTCAGAGTTTGCTTTTCTTTTTCTTTCTCCGCGCTAAGTTTCTTAAACTCGACATGCTCCTCCGTGTGTATCTTTTCCAAGTGCCTGATTAAATTTGTGGTGTTGAAATTTTTTGCCAAAGTTCCCCCGCGAGGTACTGTAGCGTTGCATATATTGCAGATTCAAAGAAACTTTATTGTCCATCATTAGCTCACGGTGTTATGCCCCGGCCTAGGGGGAACCAGGACACAACATAAAGGCTCCCCCCCTTCTCCCAGCTCTCAAATTAGACAAAGGTGCTTCGTCCACAGGATGGTTTTTATTAAACGTCACCATCATTGCACTGGCGTCAGGGAGGGCATGGCCAAAACAACAAACAAAATGGCTCTCTTATGGATCTTACCTATGAAGAAAACAATCAAATAAATGACAGTCAAACTAACCTCCTTAACTAAAACACAGGAGAAAAGGGTCACAACAAAAATGGCTTCCCTCCCCTACGGGCTACGTGGACACAAAGGGAACTGAAATAGATTACAAAACAGAATTGATGGCTGAACACAGAATGCTGCTGCTGCGGCACATGGCCTCTGGTTGGGAGCTGGGAGAAGGACAAAGAGACCGAGGTGTTGAAGTCCTCCTCCTTAAATATTGGCACCAGCCAATCACCTTTCCGCACCTGGAACAAGCAAAAAAAAGGGAACACAGGATCTACTGCGCCATCTAGTGCCCAAACGGACACACAGCAGACAAAAGGAACTGAAAACAATGTAAACCCAAATCTATACATTTACATAACACTCGGATACAAACAAATAAACATGTCGATGCTGTGAAACTACTTTGGAGGAAATGAGACAGATTAAAAAAGTTTCAACACGACCATGACGTCATTGATCGGTGATTCATGACATGACGCCCGATCATGAACGTTTCAAAAAATGCCAAATATCGGCCGATCCGATACAGCCGATAAGATCGGTGTAAAGCCTAGAAAACACACACAGGTGATGAAGTGGAAATGAATAAGTACAAACCTGCTGCACTGCTGTGACATTGCTGGAGGCAGACTCAGTCATGTAGACAGTTGAACGTGTTGCCCACACCTGTAAATACAAGGACACAAAGTAACGTTTAAAGAACTGCATTTATTGTCCTATCACAAAGATGCACACAATGAAATACACATATCCCAAATACCAACATGTCACTTGTTTGTTTTGGTTTTTGAGGCAACGTGTGCTGATCGACGTCTCAGGCTGGACATCTGGAAGAACATAAAGAAATGAATTCATAAACAAAGTAACACACTAATTAAACTGTACATGTACTGTACATATGTGATCTTGTGTTGATAATAGGGCTGGGGCGATACGGCTAACCCTCGATTCGATACTGTGACGATATTTGGCCCACGATAATGACAACATCACGACACACGATATCTTCGATATCTTCGAAATTTTGCAGACGATATTGTCATAACCCGGCTCAAGAGTTATGACAATAACGGAAGGGACACTGCAGATTGCAATTAATCAAAAGGTTTATTATAACAAAATAGATAATTGTAAGCAAAATAATGAAATATATGGTGTGTGTTTGTCAGTATTCATCAGTAATGTAAGTGTGGATGAGTGAATAATAGGATGTGGGGTGTTGTCAGGTGCAAAACCGAACAGAAGAAGCTGAGAGTCGGCCAGACGCCCATGGCTGCTGGATGGAGAATGGGGAAGAGACCGAGCGGCACACGCAGTCGGCCTTTTATCCTGCGGGGGGCATCGGCACAGGTGTCCTAATCCGAAGATGCCACTCCCACATCCACCGCTACCTAGAAATGGGAAAACAGCTGGGAGCCACAACAAGTTATATAGAGACAGGGTCGTCACAATATGTGACTGAAAAAGAAAAAAATACCCATAAAAAGGAAAATGCCTGTGATCTTGCATTTATTCCAAAACTTTGTATAATGTACAAACAAACGTGCACTGCACAAGCAAACATATTAAAGTGCATGAACATTAATAACTTTCATGTAAACAAGGACAGTGCTTTCTGGTAATGTAAAGTCAGTAGCAACTTGTCTTATCTCAACTTGGGGACTTGGGATATACAAACCGATGGGAAGATGAAAGAGGGAAAAAAATCCTTTCACTGCCCCGATTCTGAAAATCAATAAAAAATGATGCAGACAAAATAAATAAATAAATAACCGCGTCCCCAAAATATACGTGAAAAAGTGAAGTGCGTCCCCCATCAGTTCATTACGGGACAGGCTTTTTAGTTGCCAAATATGGGACAATTGCGTATTTTACGGGAGGGTTGGCAACCCTATCTAGACCACAGACGGAAATTAAATGAGGTTTTGTCTTTTTCCCTAAAAAACGGGACAAATTGTGTCCCGGGAGAGATTTTGTCTTTCCCGGGACAGGTGGACAGGTGGTGTTTGGAAAAAAATATTGATATTTGCCGTCAGTGTATCGATTATTTATTGCGACAGAAAGCACAACAATATATTGCAATATTGATTTTTTTTTCACCCACCCCTAGTTGATAAGTGTATGAATAATTGTGTGAATGTTACCGTGGCAGCTGGGGAAACCCTGCCAGATGACTCCACGACGGTCTCCATGTGGTCCAGCAGCACAGCCTCACTGAACCACACGGGATTGGACGGGATGTCTGTGTGAAATGCAGTCTCAACAGCTGTTGGTACTGTCTATAAAAAAAAGAGGAGAGGAAATCAGAGTCAACTTAGGATAAGTGTTCATTTTTAAAATAAAAAGTTGCACTGTTTGACAAATACACGATTGGGGGAAAAAAAAAAAAAGAGGGATGAACAGGTTACCTCAACCTCCTGTCCAACAAGAGTCCATTCAGGAGCAGGTCCATTAACTGGCATGTGGACAGGACCTGTCACAACCACTCTGGGAGACACCCTGGGCGATGATTGGTTGTGGCACAACACCCCTGGCCTAGGTGAAGGGGGTGCGAGCTGATGGAGCATGCAGCATGCAGACGCTCCACCAAAATCAGTCCTGAGGTGCACCTGAACAGAAAACAACATGTTAACACATATTTGTCAAATCAAATGAAGAGCAAGTAAGGCTGAAGAAGGCAAAACTTACACCATCATAACACCACCATGTACAGCTGACGAAGGGGGAGGTGATCGGCCATATACACAAATGTTAAACCTGGAAGAAGTGTCACATAATCAATTATGTAATCACACAATTCTAAGAAATATCTGTTAGCACAGTGTCACTGAAGAGAAAAAAATACAACAAAAATATGTATTTTACACACCCATGCGTGCAGCAACACGATGATATACTTGACGTAGCGCTGTTTGTAGTTCTGGCTTGACAGTCAGGCGAGATGGAAAGTCAAGCACAAACACCTACAAAATAGTTGTATAAAAAAAAAACCCAAACAAACATAAAAATGCAAAATAAATTCATGAATATTCATGTTATTGAACTATGGATCATGGAATTACTTGATATTGATAAAACAAAGTGGCGATGACATTCATGTGTTCAAATTTGTTTGTCACAGCAGATAAACAAACCTTGGGCCAGCGGTCCAACACAGTTGCCAGTAGCGCAGCAAAATCCTGGGCGGAGTCTGTTACAAGCCCGTGTTCAAGGTTGTTGCCCGGGGCGAGAACACAAAACCATCCACAAGTGGACAGAGATGTGAGTCTCCCACCACCAGAACACTCTGCGGGAAGAGAAACTGCGTTCGTAAGACAGAAAAATAAAGAAACTCGTGGCTTGACAAAATCACGACCCATACCTTCTTGTCTGGTTGCTGGGCCTTAAGAACGAACTTGCACTGTTTTGTCAGTCAGGAGCAAAACGGGCCATCTTCGCACCCAGGTCGCTGACCAGTACCGCGCCCTGTGTAAATTGACAAAAAAGAAAAATCTAAATATGTTTTTGTAAGATTTATTTGGAATACAACATAACATCACAGGCAGAACATGAAATCATGAACGTGGAAGTACTCACGACGTTCAAAGTCCTTCCGAGGTGGAAAAGGTGTCCAATCCCGTTTTTGCTCCAGGCGTTGTTTCATGGCCAGAGAGCGACGGAATGCCTTGGTGTTCGGCATCTGAACAATGAAATGAAAGATTGTGTCATTTTCAATGAAGGACAATGATAACACAAGTTTACAGAAAAAAGTGATGTTTTCTCACACACGACATCAAAACACAGAAAGGTTTCTATACCTTTGCAGCTGGAGACGATGAGCTTAAATCAATAAAGCAAAAGAAAATGTGTATGTGTACTCTTGGACCCTAACCCTAATGCCATACAAGTCTATGGGGTGAAATTTCAACTTTGTCCTACAGATATGGGGCCACTTGCTTTTTCATCAGGAGCCCCCAAGAAGCACCCACGCCAAATTTGGGGCTTCTAGTACTTGAGGAACCCCGAAACCCTAACCCTAATTTCAGCTAACCCTAACCCTAACCCTAGTTTCAGCCTTATTGTTAACCCTAATTCAATGCAAGTCTATGGGGTGAATTTTCAACTTTGTCCTACAGATATGGGGCCACTTGCTTTTTCATCAGGAGCCCCCAAGAAGCGCCCACGCTAGATTTGGGGCTTCTAGCCAATGAGGAAAAATTTGGAGCAGACACGAAAGGGTTACACCTGAGAAGGCACTTAAGATCCTCAAAGGACTGTTGCCACTCACTAGACCAAACAAATGGTTTCAATGGACTGGTTAATTCTTCTCTAGTGGCCGGCAGCTCCACTGCCTTGGTGCTGGAGATGCCCGCTCAGGGGCGCCGCCAGGAATTTTGGGCCCACTTCAAAAAAACAAAAACAAATGGGCCTCCTTTGCGCAGTGCTTGTCAAAAGCTTCACATCACTCAAAAAATACAGTATAGTTCAATAATAGTGCTTGAGTCCATCTTGACAGTGTCAATGTATTTTTATTGTGAATTCTCCACAAAGCAAACTCTTAACATTTATGAATGATTCATGAAAAAACACTTGATGTCTCTCGGACAAAGTTGAGCTTTGACCTTCATAGACTTGCACTGCATTAGGGTTTAGCGATAAGGCTGGAATTAGAGTGAGGGTTTTGGGGTTCCTCATGGGCTAGAAGCCCCAAATTTGGCGTGGGTGTGTCCAGGAGGATCCTGATGAACCTGAAAGTGGCTCCATGTCCCTAGGACAAAGTTGACCTTTGACCCTCATAGACTTGTATGGCATTAGGGTTATCGATAAGCGATACAAACCTGGTGAGTTTAGGACTTAGTGACTCTACGTACATGAATATATGGGGTACCCCGTCCTTACCTTGTTCCAACCTTCCCTCCACAAACCTGGCTGTCCAGTGCCGAAGTCAAAGTGAGAGAGAGAACAAAGAAGGAGGAGGGCCTGTGACGCCGCTGCTGATTGGCTCGTTGGTCGGTTGAATGAGCCAATTCTAGAGCTCCCCTCGGTGTCCACACACTGCAAAATATATCTAAGAAATAAACACTTAAATTGAGAAAGAACAGGCTAGAAACAAGTCAAATTATCTGCCAATGCAGTAAGATATTTAGACTTGGTAAGATTTCTTAAAATAAGACGATATATCTAGGCATTTGAAGAATGGAAAAACTCTTGAAATAAACAGTAAAGCACTCATTCCAAGGACTGTACTAAGTCAAATAAACTTGATACTAGCTTCTCAATTCTTTTTTCACGTTTGCTTCTTTCTTAATTTGAATGAAAAGATCTTAAAACCAGACCTACTAACAGTGCAATTCTTCTTAATTTAAGTTTTCACAATATTATCTTTTTTTTCTCAAAATGAGACAAAGCATCCACCCCCCCTACGCCCATTCCCCCCCAAAAAAAAATAATTCAGCAAACAGAATTAATATTGTCAACAACTATTTATTCACTTAAATTGCTGACAGTGCCTTCACTGCCTTGTAATAAAAACGTCACTAAGGCATTGCATCTTAAAACAACCTCAAGCAATCATTTCTAGAACGCAAGTAACAATTGTTACAATATTCACCGTCATCATTATTGAATATTGATTCAGATTCCCTGACACTCAGTTACACAAAAAAAACAAAAACAGTATGGGGACAGCATATAGTGTTGTGTTCCTATCACCACTGATAACATGTTTAGGGGAGTGTATCACTACCTATGCCTAGTACACAGCTCTACTCCCCAATAAAATCTTTCCATTCTGCCATGGTCTTTTTTGTATGAGGCTGTGGTGTCTCGCTCATGGATAGTGTCCTGTAGCACTTCTGTCTGAATGACAGAGAGAAGGGTTGCCACACACTTTTGGATATGTGAGGTGCAGGGCATAGTAGTAACCCATCAGATGAAGCAGACCGTCACTCAAGTCTTCCTTGGCAAGCGTGGTGGTGGGAGTGGCTCCAAGACAGATGAGACAGCGGGTCCCATCAAACAGCAACACAGGAGTGCAGAAAGACCTCTTCTGCGAGTACATTGTGGGATCTTCTGTTGGCTAAAGAAAAAGAAGAAGGAAACGCCACATCCATGCATGGAACTATGAAGTGTTGAATGTGAGAAAATGCAAACAAACTTTCACCTGAATGACATGAAGCAGTGCCTCACTGGCATGTCCCAGCTTCTTCGGTGGTGGACTTGGTGAAGGAAAGAGTGTGGGGAGTGGCCTGAGCAGCGCGATGGAATATTCCACTGGAATAGAACAAATCAACTTTGAGTTCAAAGTTAGTCTTCCTAAAAATTAGTCTTATTAGGTTTGTGTTGATCACAAAAAAAAATCTTATTTTTTCAGCATGAAGAGTATTAACATTCTGCATCTATTCATTCAGCGCAACATAAACCATCCTATGTTCAAGGAAACAGCTACACAGTCAATTAGAGACACAGCAAAATGACTCACCTACATCCAGCGTTATGCGTGGCTTCATCACTTCATTTTTTTTCCAAACACCATAAAATTACACATTGGTGCAGAAGTCTTCCCATCTCTTTTTTTAGTTCATCAATGAATTTTCTGTTGCCCTTATCCAGAATGCGCCGCAGCTCATTCATCGCCTATAATGCAAGTCAGTGTTAAAATCTGCAAAAATGCTTGCTTTTCATCATAAACCAAAACAAGTTAATCACTTACACGATAAAGATCCTTGACACATGAATATGCATCCAGGATCTTTGTTGGCCTTGTCCTGTTCTTTCAGAACATCACTATCAATGAAGGATCTTCTTGCTTGAAACTGCAGGTCAAGAATTTGGGAGACAGCATCTTGGTTGGGTTTTGGTTTCTTGTACAGCTCCTGCAGGGTCTGATAATGTCTGGCCTGTGCTGTCAGACCATCTTTGGCTGATGAAATGGAGGAGACAAATCAGTAAATCAGTCAAATGGATGCAGAATGAAGACACAGTTCCTGGCTTCATTCGGTGCAGTCTTGTCTGGTACGGTGGAATTCTCAGCAGAGAGGAAACCAGATCCAAAACATTATGAACAAGAGAGAAACAATAGACCCAATTAGGAAAAAAGAAAAAAAAAAGTGTTATGCTCGATGTTTTCAGAGCAAAGTAGGTAACCAATCACATCTACACTAATAAGGGCCCAAATCAGTTTCCTCCTGAGAAAGTGTTCTGGTCCAGGAAAAAGGTCTCTCAAATCATCACGACTGAGGGTGTGGAGCAAGACTTCATCGATGTTGGCAGCTATAAAGACAGTCCAATCATTAACAAACCTTTTAGACTTAACAACTCATACATTTTTTTAACGAATTTAATTCAACTTGACAAGTCAAACCAAGTTTGTTTTGTGCCAATTTCTGTTATCAGAATTAATTGTAAATGCAATTCAGTTTAGACATTTTGTCTCAAATTTGTAAAATACTTCTTTTTGAAATCAGTGTCAGCATACAGTTATTTTAATTACTTAGCGGACAAATCACAGTAATGGAAATTTTTTCATACCTACACATGACATACCATTTAAAATTGATACTGTGACATCATCCAGCTCATCCATTATTGGCCCCGGTTTGGATGTCCATTTAATTTCTCCTCAATCTGGCAGGGAAAAAAAATCATCATATTAAGGTCACAATTAGGACAAGCTGGCCTTCCGACTCAAGATCCGTTTTTTTACAATGCCCATCTGCCATGGATCCCAAAGTTCCCATGCAATTAAAAGTTGTGACACCTTAGCTGAATGATAACCCTAGACAGCTCAACGGATTGCTAGTCATACAGACAACAATCAAAATTGGAGTGAAACTTGTAACCACAATGCCTGCAACATGGTGGTACTTATGGTAATAATCATCAAATACCAGTGTTCTTCGTGACCAAATGACAACATCTGATAGGATTGTGCCACCTTGAACTGCAATCAACTTAAATTTTGATAAAAACAAACAAATTGAACCTAAACTACATCTTCAATCAATCCAATTTGAGCACCCTCTACCCCATAAACTGAAGATACTGCAATACAAACTTGGTAGTACAGTATTTCGTCATGCCACATATAACTAGGAATGATAATTGCTTGTTCACATGACTAGAATTGCAGTACATCAATCCAATACAAAATACACACTTGTGACACTTGTCATCAAGCTCATAAATCCATCGAGTCGAGATGAGCACGTGCAAGGAGTCGGACTCCGTGAGTTCATGTAAACAGAGCATTGCGTTTGCATAAATTATGCACGGCTATCGAGCTAGAAGCCGAGTCCGATTTGGTGCACATAACCACACTATAATGCCTCTCAATGTCCTAACCCATGCCACGCAACACAAACGTGAGGGACCGATTTGAGTTTCTCACGGGACCAGCAGTGAAGTCACAACCGTCGCCCCAAATGAAATGTCGCAGCAGGAGCCTGAGGATTTTCTGAGTCAACATGCTGATCATCAGGTAACGTAATGTTGGCTTCCTTGACGACATTAGACAACTCCCTGTTTATATTTTATCCATATTTTAGTACAAAGCCTCCTTGTTTTCTGATCTGCTCCTGTTTGACTTGTTCGGTTTTTGTTTTGACATTATGCTGTTAGTGTTTATTTCAAATTAACAAGAAGTACCGGTACAGATAGTAGGAAATTAATATAACACTTGCGTCAAACAAAGAATAACTAACTGTACATATCATGTCTACAGGAAGGAGCTGGTACATTAAGTGAGAATATTCAAGAATATTAAGAGAAGATATATTCAAGGTTGTCCTGAGGTCAACTGTACCAACCATTGCCAGAGCTTATGGAGCAATTTGATGTTATTGTACAGTAAAAATGGAATATTGGAGCTGTCGCAAAAAAAAAAAAAAAAAAAGAAAGAAAAAAAAAAGCCAACTTTAAGGCTTAATATCTCCAAAATGATACTGTACATATGCTTGATAATGACTGAGGATATAGTCAGGGTGTTCCTCAGGTCAACTGTACCAACCACTGACAGAAATTATGGAGCAAAGCAATGTTACTGTACAGTAAAAAATTGAGTACTGGGCCCTTTTTGCCTGTTTGAAAAGCTAAAAAAAAAAAGGAAAACAACAACTTTGAGGCTTAATATCTCCAAAATGGTACATTAAATATGCCTTATAATGATTGAAGATATATTCAAGGTTGTCCTGAGGTCAACTGTACCAACCATTGACAGAGCTTATGGAGCAATTTGATGTTATTGTACAGTAAAAATGGAATATTGGAGCTGTCGCAAAACAAAACAAAAAGCCAACTTTAAGGCTTATTATCTCCAAAATGATACAGTAATCAATCACATTTAGAAATCAAATGTTTCTAAATGTCAAGTCAGTAATGTCAAGTCAGTGCTTGATGTGTCATCAGCAGGCGTCGGCGTCAGGAATGGGGCATCGGCGGGTTTCGGGCGGAATCGCCAGGCGTTGGGAAGCGTCGGCGGGTGTCGGGGGCTCGTGGCCAGGTGGCGGACGTCACGGCAGGCAGTGGCCAGGTGGGCTCAGTCCCGCAAACGCTGCTTACAGCTTTAATTTTGTATTGCTTTGATAACATTGTCTAAGTTGAGTTTAAATTTACACTATTTTTTTTTTCTTAGCTGCTAATTGTTCAAAAATGCTGATGTTAATAGTGTGTTTGCACAGTAAATGTTATGGCACTTTAATTCATATGGCAGTACATTTAAAATAACTGGCCGTCAAGTTCCAGGAACTGACAAACTGCACTGAGTTGAGTGAGATTCTCCAAAGGAACTCCAGTATAAATGTGGACTTTACATTCTAGTCCCCTGTGAAGAAAAACCCAAAAGTGAACGTTTTTGTGCCTCACCCTTTCTAACTGGGACATTTGCAAGGGAACGCAGACTGGTTATGCATATTGAATATTCCTGCCTTTAGTGAGAGATCGGTGAGAAACAAGTTTTTGTGTCGTCCTGATAAAAGAAAAATGTTTCTGCTGTTACCTCAGAAATTGCCCGTTATTATTGTGGCTCAGGATTTTGGAGGTAGATTTTTTTTATTTTTCATAAGGAACAGGATAACAGTAATGCCCTGGCATTGGCAATAAGCTTTAATTTTGTATTTGCATTTTTTTTAACTTTAGATTTACATTAAAAATGTTTCTGTGTAAAGTGCTGATGTTAAGTGTTTGCACGATAAATGTTATGGTGCTTTCGTTTATATGGCAGAACATTTAAATTAAAGTGTATGAAAGACTTCTTTTAAATTCATTATTGGCTTTTGCGTATACAACGTGATTAATCGTGATTGATCAGGTAAATCATGCGATTAATTGCGATTAAAATTTTTAATCGTTGCTGTAGTGCCGCATCTGGGCCTAATCTTCTTTTCACAGGACAATAGGAATTTATTGCAGCACGGCCTTCCGATGAACCACGTTGGGAGGACGCAGAGGTGGTACCCGATTGGCTGTGATGCGACTCTTCTGATGATCAGATCTCATTTGGGGTCAGGAGAGACCGTAAAATACCCACACAGGAAAACACTTTCCCCACAAATCACAGGGGGGAGTCAGTCCAAGGGGACCTGGCGCCAGGAACGAGGGGTCCGGAAAGACGCAAAGAAGAGCGCACGTCGATGTTGAACTGCCAGTGTAGACATCGCCCAGACAACAGCAGAGCGGGCTTCCAGCGTCTGAGCTTGGTGCGTCCATCTGAGCTCCCTGCGCGCTGCCGGACCCGAACGGCCCGGTACGATCTCCCAGGACCACCTTGGAGGACCATCAAGCATCGATCTCCCAATCACCTGCGGGCCAACGCTCATCCAACGTAAGCCTCGTCACTCGCTTTTGTTCTGAAGTCTGGTATGCATCATAATAAATTTAGTCTTAAATTCTAAAGCCCGTAAACAGTCTGGTTGGCTGTTCCAACAGCCGATAGGTCATAATTTTTCTTTCCCTTTTATTTTGCTACTTTAGGTCTCAGTTTAGGGTCCGTTTCCAGTCACACACGCACCCACATGCCCACACAACACACACGCACAACACACATAGATACCTTTCGTTGCTGGTGGTGTTTTGTGGTCATTTTGTGTCATACTGCCTCGTTTAAACTGTTTGGTGTTTGTTGAAATAAATGCATATTGAGCCTGACGTCGTTGTTTGACTGGGATATTAAAGTGTAGTTCAAATCCCTGCGTACCGGCCAAGAACTCACCATTAAGGTGAAACGGTACTGAGACTGATTCTAGTGTTTCTTGCTCACACTAACAACCAAGAGCAGGTGGTGCTCCGTAAATTTTCATATCAAATATTCTTTCCTCTGTTCCGAGTCGGTCCGTCCGTGGGAGCAGGGACGGCGTCACGCGTCCTCCCTGTCCCCTCGGAGTCCCTCTAGCGGTCAGACTAAGAATTGCATGTAAAATCCATGTTTATATATTTGGCATTCCGTTTCATTCCTTAGGGAGTTTGATCGTTCAAATTAAACAATCCTCCTCCCTCCACTACATTGCCCAGCCCCAGTAAAAACATTTTTCTGGTGCCAGCATTTCGTGAGGCAGAAGATGATTCAGACTTCAGTGCCTTGGAGCGAATAGCTTCGCCACTCAACTGGCCAAGAGACATGTGGCCTGTCCTTCTCCAATGCAAGCGGGTGGGAAAAGCACAGGAGTTGGTGTCTGCTCTTTTCTTAGAAGACAGCCTGCAATATGATGTTGGAAAGGAAGCAATTTTTCCTGCTTATGAGCTTGTTCCTGAGCCCTACCGGCAAAAATTTAGGAACCATAGAAAATCTAGTGGTCAAACCTTTGTCGAGTTTGCATGGGAGAAAAGCAACCTCTTTGATAAATGGTGTGCAGCTAATGATGTCAAAAATGACTTTGAGTCACTCCGTGAGCTCGTTCTTTTAGAAGATTTTAAAGACTCTTTGCCAGAGAAGGTGGTAATGTTCTTGAATGAACAGAAAGTGTCGTCATTGTCCAAGGCTGCTGTCCTCGCAGATGAGTTTGTGTTGACCCACAAAAATGTCATCTCATCTTCCCCCCCGATCGGACAGGCCTTCTGCTTCTCGTCCCACAAGAGCCGAGTCTAGCCACCTCCCCCTTGAAAAGGCTAGAGGGAAGGGATTTCTGGTTTGGCCATAAAGTGGTAGACTGCGCAACACCAGGGCTCTCGACCGTCTAGGGTAAAAACTCCCTGAAAACTTGAATAACTATTGTCAGATATCATATTAACTACAAAGTGATCAGGGGAACGTTGGAATGGGAAGGAAAACTCCATTCAACCAAAACAGAAACACGGTAACAGACAATATGGCGGAACTACCAGCTAGCTCATAAACAGAGGGAGATGGCGAAACGAACTCCTCGTGACTAACGACGCGGAAAAGGGCTCGGACATAAAAATTATTAGCAAGGAGATACAGGATTTAAAAACGGAATCAAAAGAAGTCCTTCGCACGTTTGGAGAAACACTGAGGAACGACGTGGAAAAAGACTTGGACGACTTCAAAGACGAAATAAATCAACAACTTGCGAAAGTCGTCACCGAACAGGAGCTCCAGACCGGCAAGATCAACGAGGCTGAGTCGCAGATTGAAAAGCTAGAACGTTGGGCACAGGAAGCTAATGACGCTCTGGTCATATCACTGAGAGAACAAAAAGCTCTTCAGGACAAGTTAACTGACCTGGAGTCCAGGCCGAGGAGAAACAACCTACGTATCTATGGAGTCACTGAAGGAGAGGAGGGAGAATCTGTGGCCAAGTTTGTGAAAGACCTGCTGAAAAGCGAACTGCACCTGCCAGCAGATTTTAATTTCCAAATTCAGAGAGCACACCGCTCATTTGCACAGAAGCCAGCGGACAGTGCCCAACCGAGACCCATCATTGTTAACTTTCTGGAATTTACTACCAAAGAGAGGGTCCTGAGAGAGCTATGGACAAAGAAAATAGAACTGGGGAATAAAGTACCGTCATTCCATCACGATTACGCGACAGAGATGGTCCAAAAGAGAAAGGAGTACAACACTGCTAAAAGAATCCTGAAGGAGAAGGGCATCCGCTTCCAGACGCCATTCACCAAGATGAGGACCCACTGGGATACGGGAACTCGAACCTACAACAGCGCAGAGGAGGTAAAGGAGGAACTGGCGAGACGCGGCCTGGCGGAGAAGACGGCGGTGGCGACGGGTGCGGAGGGGCCTGCGGCACTCGGTGCCCCGCACTGCGACGGAGTGGCAGTGCAAGGAGGGATCCTGGAGGGGCTACGCATCAGCAGCGACACGAGCCAAAGAAAAGCTACAAGAGTTTCAATGATTCTTTGATTAAATTTAGAGAATAAAGGGAAGAAAGCTGGTAGGGATGTTCTAGTATGACGGGTGTTTTTAAGTTGACAAATTATTAAAATTGAATTCCCATGTTAATAGAAAAGAGACTGTGGGAAGTCCGGGTCGCTCCTTTTTTTCTAACGTTGGACTCATTTAGAACGACTAAAATACTCATTGCAGGTTCAAGTGTCATTTCTAAGTTAGGTTAGATTTTTGACTGCCTTCACGCGGGCCGGACAGAGACACGCCGTAGTTTGGCCATGCCTGATCTACAGGAAACACATCTCTCTCAACAAGAGCACGACACACTGAAAAGATTTGGATATAGAAATGTTTTTTTTAGCTTGTTCAGGAAAGGCCCAGAGAGGTGTCACAATATTAATCTCTAATTCTATCAGTTTTGAAGTTGTTAAAAAAATAAATGACAAAGAAGGGAGATATGTAATAGTCAAAGGGAAATTGGATGAGAACTCAGTTACTTTGGTCCAGGGTTGGACAAGTGCTTTTTGAAATCACTGTTTGAGATCATAGCTGTGGAAAGTGAAGGAATCCTAATATGTGCAGGGGATTTCAACATGATTTAAAAGCTAAACTCGACACAACTAATGGCAACAGAAGTCAGACCCGCCTGTCGAAACTTGTCAACGTCTGTCTAGCCGAACTAGGGATGTTTGATGTTTGGAGGGACCTCCACCCGTTACAGAGGACTATTTTTTTTATTAACATTACAGACAGATACAGAATAGAGGAATGTAAAATAGGAATGACTGACTTGTACTGACACAGTATTAATTACCTTATTATTTGTCTAAATAAGAGGAAGAAAAACACACTTTGGAGATTAAATGTGGGTATGCTAAATAATCCAAAAACACTGGAGGAGGTTAAGAAAGAGATTAAATGCGCTATGGAGGAGAACATAGATAGTCCAGTAGACACTTCCATACTGTGGGACACAATTAAAGCTGTGATGAGAGGGAGGTTAATAGCGAGGGCAGCCTATCAAAAAAAGACTAGATGTGGCGAGGGGGAGGGTCTGGTGGAGGTGGAGACAATTCTGAGTGGGTATAAAGGTGGGTATAAAGGAAAATTGGGGGGGGGGCGGTTGCCTGACAACGCCACCTGGGGAGTTGCACCCCAGGAAATAAACTATAATAAAATTCCACGGGCTACACAGGTTCGTTACGCTTTGAAATTTAAGAGGACGAGACGGACTTCCAATGAAACAGCTTTATTTGACAACAATTTAAAATAGACCAGGTTTAGCTGCCTGAGTGTCAAGGAAATAAGTACCATACCAAAAAGACTGTTCTACATAAGAAAATAAGGGGAACAGGGCCAAAGAAACCAAAGAAAACTCAAAAAAGGGAATAAACAAAGCTAAGGGAATCACTACAAACCAAAATTCACGCTACGCCAACTCCTGTCCTAAAGAAAAGAGAACAAAATTAACATACTAATACCTTGAGACACCCAGGCAAGCGTTAAACAGTTAGAACGAAAGGAAAACTTTTATTTATTCTTCGCGCGCGCGCACACACACACACACACACACACACACACACACACGCACACACACGCACACACACGCACACACACACACACACACACACACACACACACACACACACACAGGACCAAAACCCAAAACAAAAAGGTAACGATCACTGGGGAACAAGATATTAATGAACTAAAAAAGGAAATCAAACTATAACAAAATCGCTACTCAATAGAAAACCCAAAGTTTCACCAAAATTTCACAACAAAACAAAGAAAAGAAAACCAACCAAAGAAAGTGGTTACGCTAACAAAAGAAACAGACAAACTGAATTGTCTAAACCAAATAAACCAAAATCAAAGGAAAAGTGTCCGCGTTGTGGTGGTGACACCGCTGTTACCCGGCTAGACTGCTGCGGCAATTGATGGCGAGGACATCGCCGCCGCAACAGTAACAGAGGGGAATGGAGAAAACAGAGGAAGACGGAGCGACTGCACCCAGGCAGGGGGTTGAGACCAGCGTCCTTCCAGTACCCGTCTCGGCGCACCGGTGTTCAACTGCAAGGCAGCCTCCCCGCCGTGCGCCAGAGGAGGAGGGGCGGCCGGGGGGGCCTGGGGTGAATGCACAACGATCACGCACACACAGCGCCACCTCCCGATGAACGGGCACCCGCCAGGGTTCCTCCTCCGGCTGTGCTTATGGCCCAGCCCGCTCTGGGATTGCTAGCCGAAATGCTAAGAACTGCGAAGGACAGAGTTCTCAGCGTGGACACGCCAGAGGACAGAGTGCTGACTCCAGCCTGCGCTTCTTTTTAAAAGAGCTGCTTTCACTCTGCACTCTGGCGCAGGTGTAATCAGTGCGTTTACATGCAGAGCTTAATCGGACTAAGCAATAATTCGGTTTTCTCGTCCAATCGGAGTTCTCACCTTGTCCCCCTATACATGCAGCTGAGAAATTTGAATTACTGACGGGAACGTGTCCTCCTCCCAACAGTAGGGGGTGGAGTGAGCCTTTTCAGCTGGTCAGCTGCTTTCGGTTGACATATTACATCATTATGATATAGAATGATAGTTCATAATGTACGTGTTACTTACTTTGCAGATAAGCTGTACCCTATTTCTTGTGCTCATGGTTATCTTAAAAGATAACCATGAGACAAGAACATTGTTTACTGTTGGAGGGCTACAACAACACAATGTCTTCGATGCTACGCTTTGTGCCGTCGCTACGGACCCCAAACTCTCGTTCTTGTTGGATTCGGGTTCGGAGCAGACTGGTGGGAGAGTTTGTGTACAGGTTTTGCAAAGGAACGGTGTCTTCAGTTATACACATGCTCATTAAAGTGCCGACCGTGGAGGAAGCTTATGCCGTTTCCAGCAGAATAACAGCGAAATTATCGAAATAAAAACAAATCAGAAAAACATCTCTTTGCTGTGCTTTTATTTACAAAGTTAAAATTCTTCTAACTTATAAAAAATGTGAACGAAAAGGTAGAAATATAAATACGAAGGAATACGTATTTGTTCAGGGCTGCGCAAAGCCGGAGCCCTGCATTTGCTGCGCTACCCTTTTAAAAAAGGTCTCTGTTGTGAGTTATTTTAATATGTCCATCTCTTTTAGAAGAGAAAGCATCGCCCCGGTCTCATCCTCTCTCCAAATGTCAACATTCTTATTCGCGTTTGCTGGTTGTTTCGCGCCGAAGGCAATAATTCAAATTTCTTCATCGCGATTAACGCACACGGTGCTTTTTGAACCTTTGGCCGCTCCGTAGATTGTGGAAACGGGAAATGAATTGACTCACAGCACACAGTCACACGCTTGCAGCCGGCTTGTATGCACAACAAAAAAAAGAAAAAGACACTGAGCGTAGGTGAGCACTCGGAAGGACTAACATGGATAAGGCGTCAATTGTAAATGGAAAGTTCCACTTCAAAACCCTGCCAGATGGCAGTCTTGACAGGACAAAAGTGATATGCATTTACTGTAAAGCTGTATTTAGTTTCCACCGGAGTACGAGCAGTCTTACGTTTCACTTGTCTGCGAAGCATACAGCTGACTCGGAGAGCCCTCCGCCCCCTTCTGAGGTAAAGCAAACCACGTTGGATGGTGTGGCACGGAGACCACTGGCCGCGTCCACCACACGCCAACTTTCAACAGCGGGGGCTAAATGGGTGTGGCTACGGCTTGCAGGCCAATTAATGTGGTGGAGGACGAGGGTCTGCGCGATATCATATATATTATACTGACTATGGATGAATATGACACTGACTGGATGATTATGGCACTGACTGTGGATTACTATGGATGCTGAGCAGCTGTTCTAGGCTATGCTGCCTAACTGCACTATATCAGTTGAGTCCTGTACTGTATTGCACTGCCCCCTGTTTAATGCACACTTTATTTATTGTTTTGATTTAATTTAATTTATTTTGTGCATCACAGTTTGATGCAATGCATAAGTGTCATCCTTTTGTCTTAATGGCTGCTGAAAAAAGGGGATGAATAGTTCAAGTTGGAGTTGAAAAGTAAAATAGAGAAATTTTGGTAGTACTAGTAATCATTACTATGTAATGTTACAGTTATGCCCATCTGTTATCTTTGTTGGGCTTGAGTTTATGATTATTTTTTTTTTACCCTGTGCATCTTTTGTTTTGTTAGTCGTACTTGTCATTGCTCCAACACGAATAAACATGCTGCATCCCACTAGATGGCGCATTTGCCTTATTTACAAGCACCATGGTCATCAGAGCTGATCTCTGCCACTCTCAGCAGCGTGCGTCTACTAAGGTCTACTAAGATTCCACAATCTATTACACCTCGTGAGCAAAACAGGCTACAGGTAAAATTAAACATCTTCAGTTGAGCAACTCAGGCAAGTTAAACTGATTTAAAAACAAACAAACACTATAATACTAGGAAAAGAATCCTCTATATGTCAATAAATACAACAGATTGAGTATTCATAAAAAAAAAAATGCTTACTTTAAATAAGAAAATCCAACAAACCAACAAGTGCAACACTAAAAAGCAAACCAACAATCAAAATAATGCTTAATTGCCTTAGTTTCGTCCCACACTTATCAGCTTAGCTACTAAGAATAACACACATTATTCACCTGGACAGAAGGAGGTTCTGAGGAACGTGTTGGTCCTGGAGCTTCCTGGTCAGGATGTTCGGGATATCCCTCTGGCTCAATGTCTGGAGCGCCAACATATTTTAGAATTGCTCCTGCAGAGACAAAGCTCATTAGATCATCAAGCAAAACAGATCAGAAGCGCATTTTCCTATTTTATTATTACAGTGATGTTGCAGTAATATAGGAAAATTAAAAATTCATTTGTTTTTAAATTAAACATTATGGTTGCAGTGTCCCTTTAAAGCTTTTACCCAATTACAAAACTGTCATTTTTAAGAGTTTTTGGCATTACTTTACACACTGTACTAGTTAAAGTAATAAAACTAAGATAAATGACCCACTGCCACAACAGTCTAAAATAGTCAACACCATGCCAAATAAAGTATTTCCATAAAATATTTCTTTGAATTCTAAAACAGTAGCACATTTCTAATTAAGGGCCTACAAAATACAAACTAAGCTAAGTAAATTCATCCTAAGTTAAGGCTAAAATAACATTAAGAGTCAAATATGTGAACTGAACAATAACAGGGGACTGACTACAACAACTACAACATGCCCTCCATCCCTCCCTCCCTGTTAGAATGTGAATAAACGGGTGTGGAGTCAATCACTCATTCCCATGGCAGGATAGGCCAACATGGCAGGATATGGTCAACTTTCATAAAACAAACAAAAACGCTGATTCATGACGAACAAATATTAGCCAGCCAGCTAACATTTATCCGACGCTAGCTAGCTGGCTAGCAGGACAAATAAACAAACTTGGGGGGGGGGACAACAGCGTTTCACCTCCACCTCTCCAGCCCATATCACAAACAAATAACTTACCTTTCCCTTTTGCAAGTTTTTCTTGATCAGTTTTCTTTTCCTTCCGTTTGTCCGCACCGCTGGGATAACTCCTTTTTGATGCCATTATGGTGTCTGTTTGTTTTTAATCCTCTCGCTAACAGGAACGAATGGTAGCTGTCAATCATTCACATCATACCTGTCGGCGTCGCCGGCCCGCTACGTCACAACCTGCGTGACAGTGCGGCAAGCCCCCAGATGGCGTCCCATTCCTTTCAATGAAGTTGCTCACCCAGCGCATGGCTCCCAAAAACTTTTTGACTTCCGCATTGATGGGATAATAGAGCATGCGCCGTTGTGTCAGTGTGGAGACCGTCACTGACAGACGTGCGCGCTCACGGACCGTACAAAATTCAACAGGGAAATCAATGTATTTTTTACGGAACAACTGACGATTGTTGTTTGGAAATTTTAGAAATAATAATAATAATAATAATAATAATAATAATAATTATTATTATTATTATTATTATTATTATTATTATTATTATTATATTAATAAAATAGTATTATTATAATAATATACTATTATTTGTGTATTAAACAAGTGAGCAATGTGCCACTGAATAATAAATGATAATTCTTTGAAGCAACTCTCTATGGACCATAACAGCACTGCCACACATATTTTTTTAATGAATAACCTCTTTGGAAAGCAGACAAAGTAATGAAATGATTGGTCTATTTATTTCATCAGAACTAAAAAATAAATAAATAAAAACTCAACGATCTTGAAAGTTCCTCCCTTTCTCTTGCACCTGTCGATGTGTGTAGCTAACACAAATTTGCAAATATTTTGTCGTCCTCGTGGAATTAAACAGCACACCATGTTAATTTATCAGCGAGTGCTCTCTCTTTTCATGCAATTCATCATGCTTAACATGTAATGCTGAATCATGAAAGCTAGGGAGCAAAAAATAATAATTACATAAACCACGAGTGAAATAAAATGTGTCATTCATTCAACAAAGATTTCATTCATTCATCTTCTATACCCGCTTATTCCTATTCAGGGTCACGGGGGTCTGCTGGAGCCTATCCCAGCTGTCTTAGGGCGAAGGCAGGGTGACACCCTGGACAAGTCGCCAGTTCATCGCAGGGCCACATAGAGACAAACAACCATTCACACTCACATGCACACCTACGGACAATTTAGAACGTTCAATTGACCTCACATGCATGTTTTTGGAGTGTGGGAGGAAGCCGGAGAACCCGCAGAGAACCCACACAGACACAGGGAGAACATGCAAACTCCACACAGAAAGGTCCCAGGTCCAGGCCCCGGAATCGAACCCACGACCTTCTTGCTGTGAGGCGGCAGCGCTAACCACTGCACCACCTACTATTTTATTACTTAGTTGAAAATGCCATTTTATTTCATTTAACAAAGCATATCATTATTTCATCATGCATTTAATTGTTTTGTGGTCCTGTGTTTTAGTGCTTCATAATTGTATTCTGTTGTCAAATTTGCCCATCAAAGTCAGATTAGTAATCCTGTACATCAGTTTAAGGAAAACCAATTCTAGGTAATGGATTGCAGATCTTGTAGTGACCTGTTACAATGGAAAGAAATGGATACATAATAAGTACGTCTGTGTGCCCGATATTTTAGCTAACACTAAACTTTCTGCACAACTGTCTGCATTGTGCTTTTTCTTCGGCCACAGAGAACAGAAACTTCTGTAGTTCTTTGTTCACCCATGGTACAGTTTCAGAAGCTTTTCAGTTTTTAATACGTGTTAATGTAAAAATCCACATGCGAGGCATTTAAAAATGGCGGTTTTGGTCTTTCGTGAAAGACTGCCTTTGGCCAATCAGTGTCCTGAACGTTGCTACGTCACCCTTATGGTCTCAGCTCTGCTCGCTTCGAACCCCAACGAGGCAGGTACCAAAATCCTAACCCCTGGGAACGTGACAATTGTTTTTTTCAATTTAAGTTTTTGTTATTTTGTTCGTTTTCGTTAACTATTATAACCGTGGTCAGGACCTCCAGTCAGAAGATCCACTGGAGGACATTTAGAGCAAACAGTCAGACAACAGCAGCTTCACCACATCAGCTGAAAAATGGAGTTTGGATGCTTTCAGCTTCAAGTCGTGGACAGAAAATGATGCTCACACTGTCACACTGATGTTTTCTTCTCCAACCTTCTCTCAGCTCCAGAGGTTGGTGGTCTGCAGGAGCTTCTACAGCAGCAGAAGATCAGTCTGGAGAGGAGATGTGAACGTGTGACTGAAGGTGAAGAAGCAGGAAGTCAAACTCTCCTCAACAGCATCTACACTGAGCTCTACATCACTGAGGGACTGAGTGAGGAGGTCAACAGAGAGCATGAGGTCAAACAGCTGGAGACCAAGAAGACCAAGAAGACCAAGGAGATCCTCCACGACCGTCCAATCAGGTGCAGCCAGATCTTTGAAGCCTCACCTGAGCAGCAGGGACTCAGGGAGTCACAGTGGTGCTGACCAGGTCTCTGGGCTGGACTGGGAAGCCTTGGGGTCCCACTGGAGGAGCTGGAGGAGGTGACTGGGTCCAGGGAAGTCTGGGGGTCTCTGCTGAGGCTGCTGCCCCCGAGACCTGACTCCGGATACGGCAGTAGAAGATGGATGGATGGATGGATGGATGGTTGGATGGATGGATGCCAGGTGATAGAACATTTCATAAAAACAGACTCTGCATTATAACTTCTATTACACTCTAAAAAACTCACTCCAATATAACTGCACTCGTCCTTCTCTCACATTACATTGGATCACAATGACCAAACAACACAACAAAGACAATGATCCAACTGTGCTGCCACGTCCAGACTCAGTGTAGGTCTGTAGGCCTCTTGGACCTTCATGTGAACCACTGCGTGTTGACTGGAGGTGAAACATGACTGACTGCTGTCCTCCTACCTGGACAATGCAATCTCACTTTCATTCTGCTGCAGATGGCCATTTTCATTTTACACCGTCCAAATTTACAGCTCAGGGCGCTGGGACGAATTCCAAATTGTGTGCAGATACAGGCCTACACTTCAAATAATTATGAGAAAAATCCAACGTAAAGAGAGCACTTCCATTAGGAAATAGTCAACATGAAATTTCGTCATCTACTGACACCTGCTGGTCAAATTGAATAGTTGCAAATATTGTGAACAAGTTGTCATCTAATTCTAATCCTAAACAATATGGCCATTCGAAGTGAAGTATTAAGACAATTAATCAGGTTTGTACTGCTTGATTGAACACATTCATCCCGTTCCAGTGCACTAAAACCCACTTCCCTTCAGGACCGTGTCAGCGAAGCCAAAACTTCCTTGAGTGACGTTGTGTCCCAGCATGCAATGCGAGCTAGCGATTCACAATACTATTCCATCACAAACATGGATGTAAAAAATAAAAAGGGACGAAAAATGAAACTTCAGGAACACCAACCATTGCAATACAAGCAGAACTGGGCCGAAGTTTTATATTATGTACACCATAATACAGCCTTCTGGTGGACAAGCCATACTGTTTAATCAGTGTCTTCCTATGGCACTTCCGTGGGTAGAAACTCGTCGTAGAGGTCACGTGCTGGGTGCTCGTCACCCCACCAACGACCTCGGGGAAGGTCTAAGACAAGTGCCAATGGTTACCCATGCAGGGTATCACCTGATACGGGTGAGCGAGTGAACAGAAAATATGTGTCAACGTGTGCAGTCGTAACAGGAGAAGCTTGTTGACGGAAATTATGCACTACTAGTGGATGTGACACTAATGAGTGCGATGGATGAGGTGGAGCAATGCTCCAGAACCCTATTCAGACTACTCTCCCTCCACTTTTTTTGTTTTGTATGAGCGTTTAAAAAAAACAACATAATGATAATCGAATAAGCTTTAGTTTATTAATCAGAATTAAAACAAGTAGGTTTTGCCCTTAAAAGGTTGTAGTTTTGTTATAGATGAGTTCCTTTGTTGTAGTTTGGCGCTTGAAAAACTATATATGGGATGTACCATGACCTGAGGGATTTCCTCATCCCATCCCAGCTTGGTTCTGATGCTGAATGTGAATGTATCTTGCTGTACATCCCACTGAGCTCCAAGGGCCCTCTCCATAGGGAGCTGGTCTCTGTCAAGGTTAAGTGTTTTTACCTCTTTAGCTCTCTGCTCTTCAGGAATGGCGGCCAGCACCGAGCGATGATTGCTCACCCACTTATTGAGCTTAAATCCACCTCTACCGCACAGGTCTGTTAGCTGCTGGTACAGATGTATTGCTTGTTCCACCGTGCTGACGGCCTTTAGACAATCATCCACATAGAAATTTTGACAAACAGTGTTTATAACCTCGGCTGGGAAGTCATGCTGATTGTCGTCGAATGAAGCACAGCCTGGGGATGACACTGCCCCAAAGATGTGGACCAGCATCCTGTGCTCTTGTAGGTCCTTTGTAATGTCCCCATCTGGCCACCAGAGGAAGCGTAAGAAGTTTACATCCTGGTTGGAAACTCTTACTTGATGAAACGTTCCCTCAATGTCAGTCATGAATGCTACAGGGCCTTGGCGAAAACGAAGCAGCACACCTAGCAGTGTACTTGTCAAATTGGGACCCTGTAGGAGCTCTTTATTTAATGATGTTCACTCACTTTCAATCTCACAGCCACTAAAAAACCTGATTGTGATTGAGAGGTCCTCAGCAGCCAATCACTGTTGGGAGTCCAGCCTTCAAACACTCCTCCTGAATCCACAGTCACATCTGTGAGCATCTGGAACTTTGGCCCTGATCCTCCACACCACACAACTTGGGATGACAGCGCCACCTACCTGTATCCTTTCAGCAGCCAGTCCATGCACTGACCCGTTTCCACTGTGGCCTGTTGTGTCATCTGGACCGGAGTCTGGATCATCAGTGTCCAGGTTCATGGAATCTGTCAGTGTGCCGCCGTCCTGTGATGTAATGACAGAGAATCACTCTATTTATACTAATGTGCAGAACCACTAGAGTGTCATTTCTTCACTGCTGTCAGCAACAAGCATTTGGTGTCACACTGGTGTACAACACTTATGGGCTAATTAATAAGAAATGACATATTTATGAATCACCCGCAATGCCCAGATTGTTGCTGCTTATCTGCTGATATGAGCCGTCAACTGTTGCAATATAGAACCACGGGCAGGAAATTACAATTAGTGTAGAGTGTATTATAATTTAAAAGTTTACTCACGGTAGTTCTTTAAAGAATTTAGCAGGGATGGAACAGGCTAACGTGACGACGTCACCTGTAACACGGTAGGAGCTCAACCTGCTGTCACAGCGAAAACTCTGTGTTACGTCCCGTCGAGGGGGACCGAGACGCAACGTGTGGGACACCTTCCCCCACTCCCAAGCCTCATTAATTTTTCACTACAGTTGGCAGTTTCAACAAAAAACATTTTATTAATCAGTAAATGAAATAAACAAAACAACTTAACCGGTGGGCAGCAAAGGCTTCAGGGTTAGCAGCCGACATCCAGGACCGCACCTGCAAGGCGTCATCCACTCTCTCACACACACACACACACAGACTCAAAGATAGAGGCACCTATACCCAACTGTGGGTCATATCACCCCCTCTCTTAAGAACTAAACCCTATTAACATACCTACAAACAAAACTAAACAAGAAAAACAGCTCAGTTCCCCCAAAATAAAATTCCGCAGCTAGTCCACATGTACACGTGAAAACGCATCTGCCAACACATTATCAACCCCTCTTCCTGTGGCAAATCTGGAGATTGAAGTCTTGCAGGAGCGGAGACCACCGCATCTACGAGGGCATTATGGTCTGTAAAAACCTGATCCTAAATTAACATCAAGATGGGCACTGTCAGAAGGAGAACCAAAGCTTTATTCTGAACTTCCCAGAAATGACTCTGTGTGCGTGCTGCTTAGTTGTGGCATGTCCCTCTACTTCTATGTCATGGTGCAAAACTGACGTACGGCGGGGGTGGTCAGAAAACAATCGTGGGTGGCTCTCAATTAATTTAACAATATCATGACGGGCTGATGCAGGCAAATGGGACAAAACGAGCTTAAGTTATTCATAATTTCAAAGTTTCCCAGGCGCGCCGAAGGAACACCGATTTTTTTTTTTTTTTTTTTTTTTTCAATGAGCCCTCACTCCGCCAATGGGCACGGAGGGGGCGGAGACTCAGGCGACACATTTTTCCAAGCAACGTAACGCCCGGTTCACACTGGACGTGGAAGCGCCACGAAGCGCCACGAAGCGCCGAGCGCTTCCATTCAGCGCCCATGTTAATCAATGTAGTAGTTCACACCAGACGCGAACAGGCGCGCGGCTTCCCTCGCGGATCGCGCCATGCATCAGTTCACTGGACGTGGAAGCGAAGCGCCGCCGAGCGATTCCATTCGGCGCCCACGTTAATCAATGTGGTGGTTGCGCGGCTCGCGGCATGCATTTGTTGTTTCGGCGTCTGCTCTATTTCGTGCGCGAGCCGCGAGCGATCCTCGTCAATAGTACACGAAGTCGCTCAATAAAAACGAGAAAATCCGGTGAATTTTCAAAATAAACTAATTTCAAAATAAAAACCGAATGACAAATTCGATCATATATCATATTTCTATGTTAGATTTGTCAGTACATTGTATCAGAGTGCGAGAGAGATTAAACACACACACACACACACACACACACACACACACACACAGAGGAAGACTTGATCAAAATACGTCTGTTTGATCCTAGAGATGCCGGTCAATGATCATTATGAAAGAGGTCTTGTCTTGAGATGGACACCTGAGTGCGTGTTTCTATTTATTTACACACACACACACACACACACACACACACACACACACACACACACACGAAAGTAAACTACGGAGCGGGCTGGCTTACGGGGCGAGGGGGGGGCGATGATGAAAATGTTTTTTTTGTTTTGTTTTTTTTCAAAGAAAAAAAAAAAGAAGCTCAAGTGGGAGTGAAAAAAGACTGCAGCTGAGCAGAAGCGCTTGTCGACCGTCGCAGAGCTGTTCCCGTCTGGTGTGAACCAGTTGGAGCCTCGCTCGTGAAATTCGTCGGCGCTCCGCTTCGTGGCGCTTCCGCTTCGTGGCGCTTCCGCTTCCATTGAAATGAATGGCACGAGCCGCGCGGCTGTTCGCGTCAGGTCTGAACCACTACATTCAGTGCCTTTACATGGCACTAGAGAAAATCTAATTACTGCCTTAGTCCGATTATGATCGGAGAACTCACGTGCGTGTAAACACCTTACTCCGATTATGATTGGAGTTTGAGAACTCCGATTGGAATCGGAGAACCCCGACTGAGACACCCAGATAATGCGATTGGAATTCAAATTTCTCTGCCATGTATACGCCTTAATCGGACTATTAACTGGACAATGCGAGTGCGCATGCGCCACGCCTCGCGACTCATGACCGCACAACTACGTCGTCTAACAAAACAGACGGCGCGAAACAACCTGGCAAACGCGAATAAGAATGTTGACATTTGGATTGAGGATGAGACCGGGGCGATGCTTTCTCTTCTAAAAGAGATGGACATATTAAAATAATGCGCAACGGAGACCTTTTTTAAAAGGGTAGCGCAGCAAATGCAGGGCTCCGGCTTTACGCACCCCTGAACAAATACGTATTCCTTCGTATTTATATTTCTACCTTTTCGTTCACATTTTTTGTAAGTTAGAAGAATTTTAACTTTGTAAATAAAAGCACAGCAAAGACATGTTTTCCTGATTTCTTTTTATTTTGGTAATTTCGCTGTTATTCTGCTGGAAACGGTGTGCAGCGGCACCAGCTTCCCCTACGGTCGGCACTTTAATGAGCGTGTGTATAACTGAAAACACCGTTCCTTTGCAAAACCTGTACACAAACTCTCCCACCAGTCTGCGCAGAACCCGAATCCAACAAGAACGAGAGTTTGGGGTCCGTAGCGACGACACAAAGCGTAGCATCGAAGTGTTGTTGTAGCCCTCCAACAGCAAACAACGTTCTTGTCTGCCTTTTAAAATAACCATGAGCACAAGAAAGAGGGTACACCTTATCTGCAAAGCAAGTAACACGTACATTATGAACTATCGTTCCATATCATAATAGATTTAATATGTCAACTGAAAGCAGCTGACTATATATATACATATATATATATATATATATATATATATATATATATATATATATATATTAACCTCTTTCATTGAACTCCAAAACATACATGGTCAAAATCCATATTATTATGTTGTTGTTTTTTTTAAATGCTCATACAAAACAAAAAAAAAAGTGTGACATTCACATGTAGTGCATTATTTTTGCCAGCAAGCTTCTCATGTTACGACTGAATACATTGAACCATATTTCCCATATACTCACTTGAATCAGATACCCTGCAAGGGCCCCGAGGTGATCGGTGGAGTGACGCGCAAACAGCACGTGACCTCTACGACGAGCTTCCAACCACGGAAGTACCATAGGAGGACACGGCTTAAATAGTATGGCTTGTCCACAGAAGGCTGTATTATGGTGTACATAATATAAAACTTATATAAAACTTCGGCCCAGTTCTGCTTGTATTGCAATGGTTGCTGTTCCTGAAGTTTCATTTTTCGTCCCTTTTTATTTTTTACATCCATGTTTGTGATGAAATAGTATTGTGAATCGCGAGCTCGCATTGCATGCTGGGAAACAGCGTCACTCAAGGAAGTTTTGGCTTCGCTGACACGGTCCTGAAGGGAAGTGGGTTTTAGTGCACTGGAACGGGATGAATGTGTTCAATCAAGCAGTACAAACCTGATTAATTGTCTTAATACTTGACTTGGAATGGCCATATTGTTTAGGATTAGAATTAGATGACAACTTGTTCACAATATTTGCAACTATTCAATTTGACCAGCAGGTGTCAGTAGAAGACGAAATTTCATGTTGACTATTTCCTAATGGAAGTGCTCTCTTTACGTTGGATTTTTCTCATAATTATTTGAAGTGTAGGCCTGTAGTTGATGAGGAATCACGGTGTGCTAACGCTACTCAAACAGCTTCGATGAAAAAAGGGAGTGTGATTTGGGTTTGTGGTACATTATGACAATCTTGGACTTGCAAGACTGAGGCGATGGTTCAATTCCCATCAATGTGTATCATATATGTGTTATTTAGCTCATCTATTCTACATTTTAAATAGATCACATTTGACATCTGACCCACTGAACACTTACTATTGAACATATTTTTAAACTATGGGCTATTTAGTCTTGTTTTAGGATATAATATAATTCATTGCACAAACTGTCAGGCTAAGTATAAGAGCTATAGTCTACTACAATCAGTCGTGCCAAAAAAGAGACATTGTCTTTATTTTTCATTTTTATTTTATTGTGTCAGCATTGAACCATACAAGCATGTAGTGTTGTCCAACAAAAATGCATGGCGAATCAAATCCCAAACAATCGATGAAACAATGAACACGTTTCCATTGCACTTCATTTTATTGAGCACTAGATGACCTCCTTGAGCACTGTGTCATTGAAGCCTCGAGTAATGAACCATTTTTTGAAACAAGTGTCGAAGCTTCAACAAAGCCTCGATCGGCCATCACTACCTACGGCTGCGTGCTCTAACACCATTTCAGAAGTGACTAACTGCAGAGTTGGGAGCGGAGGAGGGACGACTGTCAGGCTGGCTCGACTGCTCCTCCTTCTCAGCCGTGGCGCGTCCAATCAGCAGCCGACATCCAGGACCGCACCTGCAAGGCGTCATCCACTGTCAGACACACACACAGACACAAAGATAGAGGCACCTAGACCCACCCGTGGGTCATAACACTCCGTGTGGATCTTTTAACTCTGGCATTGAAAGGGGGTGCTAGCGCTAGCCGTTTGCTAAGCTATGTACAGACAGCACCACCGCTTGCCGAACCACATAGTCACACCGTTTATATACAACAACTCGTCATCAATATCTCTAAAGTAGAAGTCAAGAACTTTTTTCAAAAACGATAACTAACTCAAACTTTTTTGTGTGTTTATAAAAACAAACTAAAACAAACTTAAATTGAAGTCATATTTCACTTCGTTTACGTCTGTCAAATGAATATTTGCCCAGGAATATCTTTTAGTTTTACGCAGCAGCACCTAAATGCACGTCGCGTTCTGTGACGTCACCCCTCTTTCACAGCAGTATGTTGACGAGCGACTCGCGGCTGGAAAGTCCGATATACCACAGTAGTGAACATGTTTATTGAGACTGGGAAGTAGACACGACAGTTTGACTCAGTTGACTCAAATATCCTGTGGCGATGAGAGTGGTTATGGCTATCTGATAAAGCAAGATTTAATATTGGGAATTTAACAAAATGAAAAGGAACCGACAACGCCACCCTGGGAATTTCACCCAGGGAGTTCTACTAAACACAAAAGTAATAATTAGGCACACAGGTAAGTTCTACGAGGAAGGAGTAGGAGACGTGGTTCAGAATGTTTAAAATATCAAACCAACTTTTATTCAACATTTAAAAATAAAAGGAACAAACAGACCAACACTTAAAACGGAGCTACTGAGCTCCTTATTCTTGGTGTAGAAACTGAGGCTTACCGATGAGGGGGCCAAACGGGGGAGGAACCAAAGAAAACAAGGAACACCCCACTCACACGTGACACACCTGCAAAGAAAGTGAAGTGCAAAAAAAAAGAAGAAAACAACCACAATCCCGGGTCACAGCACTCGAAGGGGCCCACCACCCGGGACACCGCCACCACCAGCAGCTCTCAGCGACTACAAAAGAAAAGATAAACAGTTGGTTACTAAAAGTTCCCTAAAATCTGTCACATGTACTGAAATAGCAAGAAAAACAAACAAACAATGCAATGACACACACACACACACACACACACACACACACACACACACACACACACACACACACACACACACACACGTTCCCACCAACCACGCACACGCACACACACACGCACACCACTGTGGCTGGACCGGCGACTTGATAGTGTAACGTCTGCTGTCTGAGGGTCAGCAGTGGCGACGTAAGCAAACGAAGAAAAACACAACGAGAACGGAAAAACAACAAGTAAAACCAAGGCGGGACGGAAGCAACATGCACCGTCCACCGTCTGTACGGGGCGGCTAGCACAATCAAGTGCGGGCGAAGCGGCAGTGTTCCTGCACTTATCTTATAGGACCGCGTTTTGGGCCACAGGTCTTGATCACCAAGCGTCCTCCAGGTGAGGAGAACAACGAGGAGGCTCTGCGCAGCTTTGTGCTCGCAGGCGGCTGTAGTGTGCCAGTGAGGTGTTCAGGAAGCACTGTAAAAAGAACGGACAGGTGAGGTACTACGTACCTATGCTAATAAGCCATAATAATTTAAATGCTAAAATGTCCGCACCTGATCCTCTTAAAACTCGGGCACACAAAGCGGATGTTCAGTGTCCCATTGACCACAATGGACCACTAAACGAAGCTTTTAAGAAAAATGCGAAATGAAGCCACTGAGAGCTAAAACAACATGCAAACAATGCCACAGTGCAGCTTTTCTCAAACGGGTCAATTTTGAAATCATTTTTAATCAACTCTGTCTTCATTGATCAGAAGCTTTTTGCAGATTTGGAATTAAAACATTTTAACTGCAGGAATCATAAAATCGTCTCATCAGTGACGTTTATAGAGCCATTAAAAAAATGAATATGTGCTGAACAGACAAACGGAGGTGTAAGAGGCCTGTGTGACCAGCAGGGGGCAGCAGAGGACCGACAGCCACAAGTTCCTCCTCAGAGAGGCCTGAGAAGGTTCTGCACCTTCAGCTCCTCCAGGAGGTCCTCAGCAAAGTGTCAGAGTTTGTTGGTTTTTTTACCTAGGTCGGCAGAGTCAAAGTATTAAACTTGTAGCCAGGGGGCGCTGCAGCTCACTCAACACCTACAAGGTTTGAAAAGGATATTGAGTGGAATTCATCTGGAATGAAAAGAAAAGCACAACTACAGTAGAAAAACTGAACACAAAGACGCACAAAGTTTGAACTACACACTGATTTTATTCTTCTGTTGATTCAAATGAATTTGACAGAAATAATATCTGAAAAAATAGAAACCAAATGTTAAATTTCGACATTTAAAAAATGGACAGATTCATTTACACCCAGTAAGATAAGAAGATATTTAGCTCTCAGCCAATTAGAGATGCTGCTCCTGTGTGTGTGTGTGCGTGCGTGCGTGCGTGCGTGTGTGTGTGTGTGGTGTGTGTGTGTGTGTGTGTGTGTGTGTGTGTGTGTGTGTGTGTGGATGTGGTGGTGTGTGTACCTGAATGTGGGAGTGGGTGTGTTTAAGTACGTCACTGGAAGTAGGCTGCCAATTAGCCGCAACAGCCCCACGCCAGCGACAAGCCCAGGGGGGGGGGCCCGGACACGGCACACCCACCGCAATGCCGGCCAGGAAGAGGCCCGAAGCAGCAGGCCCCCGGACCGGAGGGCACCCGCCCCACGAGGAGCCAGGGCAAGATGACAGGGAGGCAGATACCCCAAGGAGAAGGGACACCACCTGGGGCGAACAGACAGCAGAGCCCGGCCCCCGGACGGGGGCCCCCCAGGGCAAGCGAGACCAGACTCATCCCCATGACAGGACCCAGCCCCTTCACCCACCGGGAGGATTGGTACCCAAGGCAGGCCCGGGCACCCAGAGGCCCCCCCCCTACGGACCCAGTATGGCGCATCGCCGCAAGTGGCGAGGTCCCCATAGGCCCAGCCGGTCTCGCACCCCAGGGGCACCGGACTGCACAGGGCCCATCCAGAGTGGGAAAGATGCCGGATCCCGCCCCCGCTAGCAGGCCGACCCCACTGTGTGTAGGGGTGTCAGTGTGTGTATATGTGCACTTGCTGGTGTGTTGAACTATAGTGCGTTTAAAATGGAGGGGTGGTAAGGCCCTGGGGCAACCACACTGCTGCTGAGCAGGGCGGCGCCCGCAGTGCACGAACCACCCCCCCAGGCCCTAAGTGTCTATAATGCTATTAAGATTGGAGAGGGTCTTAAGGCCAGAAGGCCGGGCAGCGACCACCCAAGACACAAATCCCCCGAAACAGACCAGAGCCAGGGACCCCCCCCCCGGAGCACCACCCCCGGAGCACCACCCACCAACCACCAGGCCCAGCCCCCCGCGTGGTAGACATCCCCCGCCGGGGCACCCAACTCCCGACCCCCCACCAACCCGCAAAGCAGCCGAACCCCCCACGCCCAAAACCCCCCCCCCAGACCGCACCCGGCCCACGGCAGCACGACCACCGCTGCCCACATCAACCAGCAGCCTCAGCTATTGATTGATTACTAGTTAGTTATAGGATGAAGCAGACATTCCTACCAAGGAGGTGTGGTCTAACATTAAGTTCCTATATTGTGCAATGTGCAGGTGTTGTTTTGTTTTCCAGTTTGTGAGGATTGTTTTCTTAGCGATAGATAAGGAGGTGATCAGCATGCGAGATTCTGCCTTATCTGATGTGATATCACTGAGGTCCCCTATGAGACAAAAAGAAGGAGTGGCTGTGATGTTGTAACCAACCTGTGCTGATAGATCATTGCATACTACGTGCCAGAATTTATTTACTGGTGGGCAATGCCATACAGCGTGTAGGTAATTATCTGGGACATTAACTGTGCAGTGTGAGCAGGTCTGAGAGGCGGTCATGCCCATCTGAAACATCCGCTGTCCAGTGTAGTGGATCCTGTGGAGTACTTTAAAATGTATTAATTGTAGAATAGGTTGTTTTATCAGTGAAAAGGTGTTCAGGCAGATTGTTCTCCAGAAATTAGAGTGAGGCTGGAGAGACAGGTCTCTTTCCCACTTAACAATTGGGATAGAAATCGTGCGATCTGTATTTGTAAGCAACTCACTCCAATAGAACTGCACTTGTCCTTCTCTCACATTACATTGGATCACAATGACCAAACAACACAACAAAGACAATGATGCCACTGTGCTGCCACATCCAGACTCTGTGTAGGTCTGTAGGCCTCTTGGACCTTCATGTGAACCACTGCGTGTTGACTGGAGGTGAAACATGACTGACTGCTGTCCTCCTCCCTGGACAATGCAATCTCACTTTCAATCTCACAGCCACTAAAAAACCTGATTGTGATTGAGAGGTCCTCAGCAGCCAATCACTGTTGGGAGTCCAGGCTTCAAACACTCCTCCTGAATCCACAGTCACATCTGTGAGCATCTGGAACTTTGGCCCCGATCCTCCACACCACACAACTTGGGATGACAGTGCCACCTACCTGTATACTTTCAGCAGCCAGTCCCATGTTCTGACCCGTTTCCACTGTGGCCTGTTGGCTCATCTGGTCCAAAGTCTGGATCATCAGTGTCCAGGTTCATGGAATCTGTCAGAGTGCCGCCGTCCTGTGATGTAATGATAGAGAATCACTCTATTTATACTAATGTGCAGAACCACTGGAGTGTGGAAGCAGACAGTTACCATAATCCAAATGAAAAAGCAACAGCAGAAATGCTTTTTCATTTTAAGAACGTGGCTGCATTAGTTGACTCATAATTAAAATGGTTAATAAGTCATTCAATCTGCATTTTCATTTTCTTCTTCATGACTGCTCATTCTTGTACTGAATTCAAATGAAGGAAAACACATTTGAGATTTAATTTTCAAAACATGCACCAGCAAAGAGTTACCAAAATTCAATATGAAATGTAAAATTCAAAAATGAAAAAGCAATAGCAGAATGCTTTTTCATTTTAAGAAAGAAGCTGCATTATTTGACTCATAATTAAAATCATTAATAAATATTCCTAAATGCATTTTCATTTTCTTATTCGTGTCGCACCTTTTATGACACAATCAAAAAGAAAACTGAGAGCATTGCTTTTTAATTTTCGTGGTCCTGCCCTGCACAAGAGTTACCACAACTCGAAAACGAAATCGCAATCTCAAAGTAAGCGCGCGGTGCAGGAAAGTGACGTCAGCAGCTCTCCACCTGTGGCTCATCTAATACCAGTGCCATGATCTGCCACTGCATCTTCACTAGTACGAACTGATGATGGATCACAAATCACGTGTGCGAGGCGTAGAACGAGCGGAGCAGTCAAAGGCAACAGAAGAAGAAAGAAAAGCTTCCTTAGCTTAGTTGATCTCCTGTGTTGCCTCCTGGACGGTGCTGGCCTCCTCTGGCTTGGTGCTGGCAACCGGGAGCCACAGGAACCACGGGCACAGCTCTGGTCATCTGTGGCGTCGCCTCCACCTGATTAAAATAAGAAAGATGTGATTTTATGCCAATAAACATAGAAAGGAAAACACTAGGCTTTACACGATCACGATTTTTATGCCGATCACCGATCAGTGAGTTTAAATAAACCGATCACCGATCCGATCACGTTAGAGGCAATAAATACTTGTTTCTGTACACCCCTTGCCTTCTCACGAGCACCGTCTAAAGTTGTTTGCTTTAGCATCCGTTTCAGAGTTTGCTTTTCTTTTTCTTTCTCCGCGCTGCGTTTCTTGAACTCGACATGCTCCTCCGTGTGTATCTTTTCCAAGCGCCTGATTAAATTTGTGGTGTTGAAATTTTTTGCCAAAGTTCCCCCGCGAGGTACTGTAGCGTTGCATATATTGCAGATTCAAAGAAACTTTATTGTCCGTCACATAGCGACAGTACTCAAAACAGGAAGAGGCACGAAGACGAAAATGAAGGTTTTTGAATCATGAATCATTAGCTCTCGGTGTTATGCCCCGGCCTAGGGGGAACCAGGACACAACATAAAGGCTCCCCCCCTTCTCCCAGCTCTCAAATTAGACAAAGGTGCTTCGTCCACAGGATGGTTTTTATTAAACGTCACCATCATTGCACTGGCGTCAGGGAGGGCATGGCCAAAACAACAAACAAAATGGCTCTCTTATGGATCTTACCTATGAAGAAAACAATCAAATAAATGACAGTCAAACTAACCTCCTTAACTAAAACACAGGAGAAAAGGGTCACAACACAAATGGCTTCCCTCCCCTACGGGCTACGTGGACACAAAGGGAACTGAAATAGATTACAAAACAGAATTGATGGCTGAACACAGAATGCTGCTGCTGCTGCGGCACATGGCCTCTGGTTGGGAGCTGGGAGAAGGACAAAGAGACCGAGGTGTTGAAGTCCTCCTCCTTAAATATTGGCACCAGCCAATCACCTTTCCGCACCTGGAACAAGCAAAAAAAAGGGAACACAGGATCTACTGCGCCATCTAGTGCCCAAACGGACACACAGCAGACAAAAGGAACTGACAACAATGTAAACCCAAATCTATACATTTACATAACACTCGGATACAAACAAATAAACATGTCGATGCTGTGAAACTACTTTGGAGGAAATGAGACAGATTAAAAAAGTTTCAACACGACCATGACGTCATTGATCGGTGATTCATGACATGACGCCCGATCATGAACGTTTCTAAAAATGCCAAATATCGGCCGATCCGATACAGTCGATAAGATGGGTGTAAAGCCTAGAAAACACACACAGGTGATGAAGTGGAAATGAATAAGTACAAACCTGCTGCACTGCTGTGACATTGCTGGAGGCAGACTCAGTCATGTGGACAGTTGAACGTGTTGCCCACACGTGCAAATACAAGGACACAAAGTAACGTTTAAAGAACTGCATTTATTGTCCTATCACAAAGATGCACACAATGAAATACACATATCCCAAATACCAACATGTCACTTGTTTGTTTTGGTTTTTGAGGCAAAACGTGCTGATCGACGTCTCAGGCTGGACATCTGGAAGAACATAAAGAAATTAATTCATAAACAAAGTAACACACTAATTAAACTGTACATGTACTGTACATATGTGATCTTGTGTTGATAATAGGGGTGGGGCGATACGGCTAACCCACGATTCGATACTGTGACGATATTTGGCCCACGATAATGACAACATCACGACACACGATATCTTCCGACGGGAAGATGAGAGAGGGAAAAAAATCCTTTCACTGCCCCGATTCTGAAAATCAATAAAAAAAACGATGCAGACAAAATAAATAAATAAATAACCGCGTCCCCGAAATATACGGGACAAAGTGAAGTGCGTCCCCCATCAGTTCATTACGGGACAGGCTTTTTTATTTGCAAATATGGGACAATCGCGTATTTTATGGGAGGGTTGGCAACCCTATCTAGACCACAGACGGAAATTAAATGAGGTTTTGTCATTTTCCCTAAAAAACGGGACAAATTGTGTCCAGGGAGAGATTTTGTCTTTCCCTGGACAGGTGGTGTTTGGAAAAAAATATTGATATTTGCCGTCAGTGTATCGATTATTTATTGCGACAGAAAGCACAACAATATATTGCAATATTGATTTTTTTTTTCACCCACCCCTAGTTGATAAGTGTATGAATAATTGTGTGAATGTTACCGTGGCAGCTGGGGAAACCCTGCCAGATGACTCCACGACGGTCTCCATGTGGTCCAACAGCACAGCCTCGCTGAACCACACGGGATTGGACGGGATGTCTGTGTGAAATGCAGTCTCAACAGCTGTTGGTACTGTCTATAAAAAAAAGAGGAGAGGAAATCAGAGTCAACTTAGGATAAGTGTTCATTTTTAAAATAAAAAGTTGCACAGTTTGACAAATACACGATTGGGGGGGGGAAAAAGAGGGATGAACAGGTTACCTCAACCTCCTGTCCAACAAGAGTCCATTCAGGAGCAGGTCCATACACTGGCATGTAGACAGGACCTGTCACAACCACTCTGGGAGACACCCTGGGTGATGATTGGTTGTGGCACGACACCCCTGATCTAGGTGAAGGGGGTGCGAGCTGATGGAGCATGCAGCATGCAGACGCTCCACCAAAATCAGTCCTGAGGTGCACGTAAACAGAAAACAACATGTTAACACATATTTGTCATATCAAATGAAGAGCAAGTAAGGCTGAAGAAGGCAAAACTTACACCATCATAATACCACCATGTACAGCTGACGAAGGGGGAGGTGATCGGCCATATACACAAATGTTAAACCTGGAAGAAGTGTCACATAATCAATTGTGTAATCACACAATTCTAAGAAATATCTGTTAGCACAGTGTCACTGAAGAGAAAAAAATACAACAAAAATATGTATTTTACACACCCATGCGTGCAGCAACACGATGATATACTTGACGTAGCGCTGTTTGTAGTTCTGGCTTGACAGTCAGGCGAGATGGAAAGTCAAGCACAAACACCTACAAAAAACCCCAAACAAACATAAAAATGCAAAATAAATTCATGAATATTCTTGTTATTGAACTATGGATCATGGAATTACTTGATATTGATAAAACAAAGTGGCGATGACATTCATGTGTTCAAATTTGTTTGTCACAGCAGATAAACAAACCTTGGGCCAGCGGTCCAACACAGTTGCCAGTAGCGCAGCAAAATCCTGGGCGGAGTCTGTTACAAGCCCGTGTTCAAGGTTGTTGCCCGGGGAGAGAACACAAAACCATCCACAAGTGGACAGAGATGTGAGTCTCCCACCACCAGAACAAAAACATAAAGAAACTTGTGGCTTGACAAAATCACGACCCATACCTTCTTGTCTGGTTGCTGGGCCTTAAGAACGAACTTGCACTGTTTTGTCAGTCAGGAGCAAAACGGGCCATCTTCGCACCCAGGTCGCTGACCAGTACCGCGCCCTGTGTAAATTGACAAAAAAGAAAAATCTAAATATGTTTTTGTAAGATTTATTTGGAATACAACAACAACACAGGCAGAACATGAAATCATGAACGTGGAAGTACTCACGACGTTCAAAGTCCTTCCGAGGTGGAAAAGGTGTCCAATCCCGTTTTTGCTCCAGGCGTCGTTTCATGGCCAGAGAGCGACGAAATGCCTTGGTGTTCGGCATCTGAACAATGAAATGAAAGATTGTGTCATTTTCAATGAAGGACAATGATAACACAAGTTTACAGAAAAAAGTGATGTTTTCTCACACACGACATCAAAACACAGAAAGGTTTCTGTACCTTTGCAGCTGGAGACGATGAGCTTAAATCAATAAAGCAAAAGAAAATGTGTATGTGTACTCTTGGACCCTAACCCTAATGCCATACAAGTCTATGGGGTGAAATTTCAACTTTGTCCTACAGATATGGGGCCACTTGCTTTTTCATCAGGAGCCCCCAAGAAGCACCCACGCCAAATTTGGGGCTTCTAGTACTTGAGGAACCCCGAAACCCTAACCCTAATTTCAGCTAAGCCTAACCCTAACCCTAGTTTCAGCCTTATTGTTAACCCTAATTCAATGCAAGTCTATGGGGTGAATTTTCAACTATGTCCTAGAGACATGGGGCCACTTGCTTTTTCATCAGGAGCCCCCAAGAAGCGCCCACGCCAAATTTGGGGCTTCTAGTACTTGAGGAACCCCGAAACCCTAACCCTAATTTCAGCTAAGCCTAACCCTAACCCTAGTTTCAGCCTTATTGTTAACCCTAATTCAATGCAAGTCTATGGGGTGAATTTTCAACTTTGTCCTAGAGACATGGGGCCACTTGCTTTTTCATCAGGAGCCCCCAAGAAGCGCCCACGCCAAATTTGGGGCTTCTAGTACTTGAGGAACCCCGAAACCCTAACCCTAATTTCAGCTAACCCTAACCCTAACCCTAGTTTCAGCCTTATTGTTAACCCTAATTCAATGCAAGTCTATGGGGTGAATTTTCAACTTTGTCCTAGAGACATGGGGCCACTTGCTTTTTCATCAGGAGCCCCCAAGAAGCGCCCACGCTAGATTTGGGGCTTCTAGCCAATGAGGAAAAATTTGGAACAGACAGGACAGGGTTACAGCTGAGAAGGCACTTAAGATCCTCAAAGGACTGTTGCCACTCACTAGACCAAACAAATGGTTTCAATGGACTGGTTAATTCTTCTCTCGTGGCCGGCAGCTCCACTGCCTTGGTGCTGGAGATGCCCGCTCAGGGGCGCTGCCAGGAATTTTGGGCCCCCTTCAAAAAAACAAAAACAAATGGGCCTCCTGTGCGCAGCACTTGTCAAAAGCACATCACTCAAAAAACTACAGTATAGTTCAATAATAGTGCTTGAGTCCATCTTTGACAGTGTCAATGTATTTTTATTGTGAATTCGCCACAAAGCAAATTCTTAACATTTATGAATGATTCATGAAAAAAACACTTGATGTCTCTCGGACAAAGTTGAGCTTTGACCTTCATAGACTTGCACTGCATTAGGGTTTAGCGATAAGGCTGGAATTAGAGTGAGGGTTTCGGGGTTCCTCATGGGCTAGAAGCCCCAAATTTGGCATGGGTGTGTCCTGGAGGATCCTGATGAACCTGAAAGTGGCCCCATGTCTCTGGGACAAATTTGACCTTTGACCTCCATGGACTTGCATTGAATTAGGGTTAACGATAAGGCTGAAACTAGGGTTAGGGTTTTGGGGTTCCTCAAGAACTAGAAGCCCCAAATTTGGCGTGTGCGCTTCTTGGGGGCTGCTGATGAAAAAGCAAGTGGCCCCATGTCTCTAGGACAAAGTTGACCTTTGACCCTCATAGACTTGTCATTAGGGTTAGCGATAAGGCTGGAATTAGAGTGAGGGTTTTGGGGTTCCTCATGGGCTAGAAGCCCCAAATTTGGCGTGGGTGTGTCCTGAAGGATCCTGATGAACCTGAAAGTGGCCCCATGTCTCTCGGACAAAGTTGACCTTGGACCCTCATAGACTTGTGTGGCATTAGGGCTATCGATATGCGATACAAACCTGGTGAGTTTAAGACTTAGTGACTCTACGTACATGAATGTATGGGGTACCCCGTCCTTACTTTGTTCCAACCTTCCCTCCACAAACCTGGCTGTTCAGTGCCGAAGTCAAAGTGAGAGAGAGAACAAAGAAGGAGGAGGGCCTGTGACGCCACTGCTGATTGGCTCGTTGGGTGGTTGAATGAGCCAATTCTAGAGCTCCCCTCGGTGTCCACACACTGCTAAATATATCTAAGAAACAAACACTTAAATTGAGAAAGAACAGGCTAGAAACAAGTCAAATTATCTGCCAATGCAGTAAGATATTTAGACTTGGTAAGATTTCTTAAAATAAGACGATATATCTAGGCATTTGAAGAATGGAAAAACTCTTGAAATAAACAGTAAAGCACTCATTCCAAGGACTGTACTAAGTCAAATAAACTTGATACTAGCTTCTCAATTCTTTTTTCACGTTTGCTTCTTTCTTAATTTGAATGAAAAGATCTTAAAACCAGACCTACTAACAGTGCAATTCTTCTTAATTTAAGTGTTCACAATATGAGCTTTTTTTTCTCAAAATGAGACAAAGCATCCACCCCCAAAAAAAATAATTAATCAAACAGAATTAATATTGTCAACAACTATTTATTCACTTAAATTGCTGACAGTGCCTTCACTGCCTTGTAATAAAAACGTCACAAAGGCATTGCATCTTAAAACAATCTCAAGCAATCATTTCTAGAACGCAAGTAACAATTGTTACAATATTCACCGTCATCATTATTGAATATTGATTCAGATTCCCTGACACTCAGTTACACAAAAAAAACAAAAACAGTATGGGGACAGCATATAGTGTTGTGTTCCTATCACCACTGATAACATGTTTAGGGGAGTGTATCACTACCTATGCCTAGTACACAGCTCTACTCCCCAATAAAATCTTTCCATTCTGCCATGGTCTTTTTTGTATGAGGCTGTGGTGTCTCACTCATGGATAGTGTCCTGTAGCACTTCTGTCTGAATGACAGAGAGAAGGGTTGCCACACACCTTTGGATATGTGAGGTGCAGGGCATAGTAGTAATCCATCAGATGAAGCAGACCGTCACTCAAGTCTTCCTTGGCAAGCGTGGTGGCGGGAGTGGCTCCAAGACAGATGAGACAGCGGGTCCCATCAAACAGCAACACAGGAGTGCAGAAAGACCTCTTCTGCGAGTACATTGTGGGATCTTCTGTTGGCTAAAGAAAAAGAAGAAGGAAACGCCACATCCATGCATGGAACTATGAAGTGTTGAATGTGAGAAAATGCGAATAAACTTTCACCTGAATGACATGAAGCAGTGCCTCACTGGCATGTCCCAGCTTCTTCGGTGGTGGACTTGGTGAAGGAAAGAGTGTGGGGAGTGCCCTGAGCAGCGCGATGGAATATTCCACTGGAATAGAACAAATCAACTTTGAGTTCAAAGTTAGTCTTCCTAAAAATGAGTCTTATTAGTTTTGTGTTGATCACAAAAAAATCTTATTTTTTCAGCATGAAGAGTATTACCATTCTGCATCTATTCATTCAGCGCAACATAAAGGAAACAGCTACACAGTCAATTAGAGACACAGCAAAATGACTCACCTACATCCAGCGTTATGCGTGGCTTCATCACTTCATTTTTTTTTCAAACACCATAAAATTACACATTGGTGCAGAAGTCTTCCCATCTCTTTTTTTAGTTCATCAATGAATTTTCTGTTGCCCTTATCCAGAATGCGCCGCAGCTCATTCATCGCCTATTAATGCAAGTCAGTGTTAAAATCTGCAAAAATGCTTGCTTTTCATCATAAACCAAAACAAGTTAATCACTTACACGATAAAGATCCTTGACACATGGATATGCATCCAGGATCTTTGTTGGCCTTGTCCTGTTCTTTCAGAACATCACTATCAATGAAGGATCTTCTTGCTTGAAACTGCAAGGTCAAGAATTTGGGAGACAGCATCTTGGTTGGGTTTTGGTTTCTTGTAGAGCTCCTGCAGGGTCTGATAATGTCTGGCCTGTGCTGTCAGACCATCTTTGGCTGATGAAATGGAGGAGACAAATCAGTAAATCAGTCAAATGGATGAAATTGTTTGGAGCATCAAAATATATCAAATGACAATTCAAATGTAAAAATGCCTGTGATATATCATGATATCCAAAACTATCATAACATTGCCTAGCTTTCATACATTATCATTATTATTAAAATGGACATGTTTCTACTTACGTGAAGTGTGGCCATTATCAGAACTGCGCCCTGGTGTGTGACACAAAATAATTGTTGATCCACCAATTGAGTCTGCATCATGATCTTCTTCTTGGTCACTTGCTGAGAAGTCAATGCGATGCCTTTTCTTCTTGTGGCCCCTCTCTGGTGAATCTCTTGTGAAGATTCTTGTAAGTGCTCGCCTGTGGTAAATAAAATTTCACTCATTGAAAGAACAAATAAAGATGGAAAGTGAACATGCACAGATAAAAAAAAGTATCAGCCAAAAATAACCACACGCTTCAAATTCTTCACACTTTTTTCACAAAAAGTGCGCAAAATAATATAATCACTTACATGTTTCATTGTTTTGTCTTAATCCTTCAGCATGGGATAATACTCCACTAGTCTTTTAGCCATTGCAGTGACTTCATGCTTAGAAGGGTACCGGACCCCCTCTCCTTGCTGACTGGCTCTCAAGATAGAAATCATGCTGGTGACAGTGTTTCTCACCAGCCTGCATCTCAGCTCTTTGAACATGACACATTTCCCCTCACTGGCAGTGCGGGCCATCTGGAAGTAGTGCTTACGAGCTTGCTCCAACTCACTGTCTGTATAAAGGGTGGGCAAACTTTTTTAGCAACGGGCCACATGACAGACCTGCATCGAGTCGGCGGGGCACGGAAGGGGGGGTTGTAGGTAGGTACAGAATTCATAATTCAGTGCCTTGGAGCGAATAGCTTCGCCACTCAACTGGCCAAGAGACATGTGGCCTGTCCTTCTCCAATGCAAGCGGGTGGGAAAAGCACAGGAGTTGGTGACTGCTATTTTCTTAGAAGACAGCCTGCAATATGATGTTGTAAAGGAAGCCATTTTTCCTGCTTATGAGCTTGTTCCTGAGCCCTACCGGCAAAAATTTAGGAACCATAGAAAATCTAGTGGTCAAACCTTTGTCGAGTTTGCATGGGAGAAAAGCAACCTCTTTGATAAATGGTGTGCAGCTAATGATGTCAAAAATGACTTTGAGTCACTCCGTGAGCTTGTTCTTTTAGAAGATTTTAAAGACTCTTTGCCAGAGAAGGTGGTAATGTTCTTGAATGAACAGAAAGTGTTGTCATTGTCCAAGGCTGCTGTCCTCGCAGATGAGTTTGTGTTGACCCACAAAAATGTGATCTCATCTTCCCCCCCGATCGGACAGGCCTTCTGCTTCTCGTCCCACAAGAGCCGAGTCTAGCCACCTCCCCCTTGAAAAGGCTAGAGGGAAGGGACTTCTGGTTTGGCCATAAAGCGGTAGACTGCGCGACACCAGGGCTCTCGACCGTCTAGGGTAAAAACTCCCCGAAAACTTGAATGACTATTGTCAGATATCATATTAACTACAAAGTGATCAGGGGAACGTTGGAATGGGAAGGAAAACTCCATTCAACCAAAACAGAAACACGGTAACAGACAATATGGCGGAACTACCAGCTTGCTCTGAAACAGAGGGAGATGGCGAAACGAACTCCTCGTGACTAACGACGCGAAAAAGGGCTCGGACATAGAAATTATTAGCAAGGAGATACGGGATTTAAAAACGGAATCAAAAGAAGTCCTTCGCACGTTTGGAGAAACACTGAGGAACGACGTGGAAAAAGACTTGGACGACTTCAAAGACGAAATAAATCAACAACTTGCGAAAGTCGTCACCGAACAGGAGCTCCAGACTGGCAAGATCAACGAGGCTGAGTCGCGGATTGAAAAGCTAGAACGTTGGGCACAGGAAGCTAATGACGCTCTGGTCATATCACTGAGAGAACAAAAAGCTCTTCAGGACAAGTTAACTGACCTGGAGTCCAGGCTGAGGAGAAACAACCTACGTATCTATGGAGTCACTGAAGGAGAGGAGGGAGAATCTGTGGCCAAGTTTGTGGAAGACCTGCTGAAAAGCAAACTGCACCTGCCAGCACATTTTAATTTCCAAATTCAGAGAGCACACCGCTCATTTGCACAGAAGCCAGCGGACGGTGCCCAACCGAGACCCATCATTGTTAACTTTCTGGAATTTACTACCAAAGAGAGGGTCCTGAGAGAGCTATGGACAAAGAAAATAGAACTGGGGAATAAAGTACCGTCATTCCATCACGATTACGCGACAGAGATGGTCCAAAAGAGAAAGGAGTACAACACTGCTAAAAGAATCCTGAAGGAGAAGGGCATCCGGTTCCAGACGCCATTCACCAAGATGAGGACCCACTGGGATACGGGAACTCGAACCTACAACAGCGCAGAGGAGGTAAAGGAGGAATTGGCGAGACGCGGCCTGGCGGAGAAGACGGCGGTGGCGACGGGTGCGGAGGGGCCTGCGGCACTCGGTGCCCCGCACTACGACGGAGTGGCAGTGCAAGGAGGGATCCTGGAGGGGCTACGCATCAGCAGCGACACGAGCCAGAGAAAAGCTACAAGAGTTTCAAAGATTCTTTGATTAAATTCAGAGAATACAGGGAAGAAAGCTGGTAGGGATGATCTAGTATGAACGGTGTTTTTAGTTGACAAATTATTAAAATTGAATTGCCATGTTAATAGAAAAGAGACTGTGGGAAGTCCGGGTCGCTCCTTTTTTTCTAACGTTGGACTCATTTAGAACGACTAAAATCCTCATTGCAGGTTCAAGTGTCATTTCTCAGTTAGGTTAGATTTTTGACTGCCTTCACGTGGGCCGGACAGAGACACGCCGTAGTTTGGCCATGCCTGATCTACAGGAAACACATCTCTCTCAACAAGAGCACGACACACTGAAAAGATTTGGATATAGAAATGTTTTTTTTAGCTTGTTCAGGAAAGGCCCAAAGAGAGGTGTCACAATATTAATCTCTAATTCTATCAGTTTTGAAGTTGTTAAAAAAATAAATGACAAAGAAGGGAGATATGTAATAGTCAAAGGGAAATTGGATGATAACTCAGTTACTTTGGTCCAGGGTTGGACAAGGGCTTTTTGAAATCACTGTTTGAGATCATAGCTGTGGAAAGTGAAGGAATCCTAATATGTGCAGGGGATTTCAACATGATTTAAAAGCTAAACTCGACACAACTAATGGCAACAGAAGTCAGACCCGCCTGTCGAAACTTGTCAACGTCTCTCTAGCCGAACTCGGGATGTTTGATGTTTGGAGGGACCTCCACCCGTTACAGAGGACTATTTTTTTTATTAACATTACAGACAGATACAGAATAGAGGAATGTAAAATAGGAACGACTGACTTGTACTGACACAGTATTAATTACCTTATTATTTGTCTAAATAAGAGGAAGAAAAACACACTTTGGAGATTAAATGTGGGTATGCTAAATAAAAAAAATCATAATAAATCATCTCTAAAGCTGTGATGAGAGGGAGGTTAATAGCGAGGGCAGCCTATCAAAAAAAGACTAGATGTGGCGAGGGGGAGGGTCTGGTGGAGGTGGAGACAATTCTGATGGTGGGTATAAAGGTGGGTATAAAGGAAAATTGGGGTGGTGGTGGTGGGGGGGGTTGCCTGAAAACGCCACCTGGGGAGTTGCACCCCAGGAAATAAACTATAATAAAATTCCACGGGCTACGCAGGTTCGTTACGCTTTGAAATTTAAGAGGACGAGACGGACTTCCAATGAAACAGCTTTATTTGACAACAATTTAAAATAGACCAGGTTTAGCTGCCTGAGTGTCAAAGAAATAAGAACCATACCAAAAAGACTGTTCAACATAAGAAAATAAGGGGAACAGGGCCAAAGAAACCAAAGAAAACTCAAAAAAGGGAATAAACAAAGCTAAGGGAATCACTACAAGCCAAAATTCACGCTATGCCAACTCCTTATTTATTCTTCGCGCACACACACACACACACACACACACACACAGGACCAAAACCCAAAACAAAAAGGTAACGATCACTGGGGAACAAGATATTAATGAACTAAAAAAGGAAATCAAACTATAACAAAATCACTACTCAATAGAAAACCCAAAGTTTCACCAAAATTTCACAACAAAACAAAGAAAAGAAAACCAACCAAAGAAAGTGGTTACGCTAACAAAAGAAACAGACAAACTGAATTGTCTAAACCAAATAAACCAAAATCAAAGGAAAAGTGTCCGCGTTGTGTTGTTGTGTTGCTGTTGGAGGGCTACAACAACACAATGTCTTCGATGCTACGCTTTGTGCCGTCGCCACGGACCCCAAACTCTCGTTCTTGTTGGATGCGGGTTCTGCGCAGACTGGTGGGAGAGTTTGTGTACAGGTTTTGCAAAGGAACGGTATCTTCAGTTATACACACGCTCATTAAAGAGCCGACCGTGGAGGAAGCTTGTGCCGTTTCCAGCAGAATAACAGCGCAATTATCGAAATGAAAACAAATCAGAAAAACATCTCTTTGCTGTGCTTTTATTTACAAGTTGAAATTCTTCTAACTTACAAAAAATGTGAACGAAAAGGTAGAAATATAAATACGAACAAATACGTATTTATTCAGGGCTGCGCAAAGCCGGAGCCCTGCATTTGCTGCGCTACCCTTTTAAAAAAGGTCTCTGTTGTGTGTTATTTTAATATGTCCATCTCTTTTAGAAGAGAAAGCATCGCCCGGGTCTCATCCTCTCTCCAAATGTCAACATTCTTATTCGCGTTTGCTGGTTGTTTCACGCCGTCTGTTTTGTTAGACGACGTAGTTGTGCGGTGGCGCGTGCGCACTTGCGTTGTCCAGTTAATCGTCCGACTAAGGCGTATACATGGCCGAGAAACTAGAATTCCAATCGCATTATCTGGGTGTCTCAATCGGAGTTCTCCGATTCCAATCGGAGTTCTCAAACTCCGATCATAATCGGACTAAGGCAATAATTCAAATTACTCTAGTACCATGTAAACGCACTGAGGGACGCAAAAATTGCACTCCGGCGCAGGTGTGATTGATGACGCGAAGGTGGGGGCAAACCCACCTGCCACATAAAGAAGAAGGTTACAAGAAGCTGGTAAACCAATGAACAACTCTGGAACAGCAACAAAAAAGCAATAAGGATGATACAGTGTCACAACAAATAATCGGTGTCAGAAGGGAAATAGACGATGTCTTGAGGCTAGATGTTGAGAAAAAGCTGAAATTCATTAAACAGACCCACTATGAATCAGGCTGTAAATCAACCAAATATTAAGCAAGAGGAATAAAGGCCCAGCAAGCTTCTCATGCAATATGTAAAATTAGAGACCCATTAACGAAACAGCTACTACTTGAACCTGAAGAAATAGAGAGGGTTTTTAAAGATTACTATGAAAATCTATATACCCAACTCACGGCTAAAGAAGATTGTGAGATGAAAGAATTCCTTGACTCATTGGACCTACCAGCCATTGGAGATGAGCAAAATAGAAAACTCATTTCCAGTATAACCAAAAAAGAAATAGATGCTGCCATTAGCAGGCTTAAAATCAACCAAAGCGCCAGGTAGTGATGGGTTTCCTAGTGAGTGGTATAAAACATTTGGAGAAGAATTAACCCAGATACTCCTAAATTCTTTTAATCTGACTCTGACAGAGGGCAAACGGCCTCCCTCATGGAAAGAGGCTGTCATTCCAGTTATTCCAAAAGAAGGGAAAAATAAGGAACTTTGTGAATCGTATAGGCCCATTTCAATCTTAAATGTTGACTAGAAGATCTTTACTTCAATCATCTCAAAAAGACTTGAAAGTTTTATGCCGGACTTGATAGATGAGGATCAGTCAGGTTTTATAACAGGTAGGCAGACTCAAGATAACATTAGACGGGACCGTCTAGGGCTGGACGATAATTCGATAACGATATATATCGATCGATAGACGTGTGCTGCGATAGGAAAAAAAGGGGTGGATAAAAAGTTTGATAGAAAAAGTTTCACTTCCTTTTTCATCATAGCCAATCATGTAGCTTAATATTACGGTCATTTCTTCCTCCAACCAATCGCAAACGCAGACCCAGCGGCTCCACGTTGTCGGAGGAATCCGCTGCCAGCGCCAGCACCAAGCAAGTAAAGCAGACCAAACTGGACTTCTTGCAGTAAATACGACAAAGCGTCCAAGCGCCATAAGGACATCACCCATGTAATAACATGCTTCATAGCGAGGGATATGCTGCCAATAACCACCGTTGAAAAGCTTGGCTTCAAACAGCTTCTCGCCACTCTTGACCCGACTCTTGATCGATATGCTTTTTTTCTATATCGTCCAGCCCTAGGACTGTCCTATACATAATAGATCAGCTCCAAAAGTTGTTACTGGTGAGCCTTGACTGTGTGAATTGGAGATTTCTGTATCAAGTTCTTGGGAAACTAGGGTTCCAAGAAAAGTTAATACAGTGTATTCAAGGTCTCTACCAAGAACCTACGGCAAGGGGGAGGGTCTGGCGGAGGTGGAGACAATTCTGATGGTGGGTATAAAGGAAAATGGGGGGGGGGGGGGGGGGGGGGTTGCCTGACAATGCCACCTGGGGAGTTGCACCCTAGGAAATAAACTATAATAAAATTCCTCGGGCTACACAGGTTCGTTACGCTTTGAAATTTAAGGGGACGAGATGGACTTCCAATCAGTCAGCTTTTTTAACAGGTAGGCAGACTCAAGAAGACATTAGACGGGTCCTATACATAATAGATCAGATCCAAAAGCAGGGCCTGCGAGCTGTTACTGGTGAGCCTTGGCTGTGTGAATTGGAGATTTCTGTATCAAGTTCTTGGGAAACTGGGGTTCCAAGAAAAGTTAATACAGTGTATTCAAGGTCTCTACCAAGAACCTACGGCAAGGATAAAAATTAATGGTACTCGTCAAGGATGTTGCCTTAGCGCTACATTGTTTGCTATGTTCATTGAGCTGCTGGCACAAATGATCAGACAAAGTAACAATCTAAAAGGAATACATATAGGAGAGCAGGGACATCTAACAGGGCTTTTTGCTGATGATATTATTTTGGTTCTCCAAGACCCGGACAGAACATTACCTCATTTGATGTTGATAATAGAAACCTATGGTAAATACACAGGCAACAAGTTACATGTGTACATGCTGCCCTCAATATCAGGCACGATGGAAATAGATAGAGGCCGGCAGAGAAACGACTCTCACACTGGCATTAGTAGGAGACATAAGAACTAAATCAGCTCAACAAAGCCAAAATGAAATTATTAAGCACACACCGACTATCTGGAGTAAGATGGTAAAAGAAAACCATATGGAGGGAAACTACTAATGTGGCCTTCTCTTGATCCCAGATTTCAACCAGGAACCACAGACATTGAGTACAGACGATGGTGGGATAGGAGTATAACTGCAGTATGCACACTCGTTCACAAGGGTTTTAAAAAGTTTTGGAGAGTTGAAAAAGGAATTTGGACGAGGAAACAAAGATTTATTTCGATACATGCAATTAAGAGATTACTATGATAAAAGAATCAAACCAACATCATCTGGAGAGGGCAATATAGTGATAGATATTCTGATCGCAGCCTGTAAAAAGATGAAGAGAAAAATCATTTCTAAAATCTATCAGGGCCTTCAGAAACAGAACAGCAACAAACACAGGATACATCAAAGCCAAATGGCAGAAAAAACTAAGCATGAAAATATCAGAGGAAGGTTGGCGTTCCATGTGGGATGCACAGCATTCATCCACAAGTTCAAAGAAGTGGCGAACAATTGGTTGGAAAAATTTGATCCGTTTCTTCATATAAAAAGTAAGGGTGTCAACGTCGCTTTATCGCCGACAATTTTTTTCATCGCGCGATTAACGCACACGGTGCTTTTTGAACCTTTGGCCGCTCCGTAGATTGTGGAAACGGGAAATGAATTGACTCACAGCACACAGTCACACGCTTGCAGCCGGCTTGTAAGCACAACAAAAAAAAGAAAAAGACACTGAACGTAGGTGAGCACTAGGAAGGACTAACATGGATAAGGCGTCAATTGTAAATGGAAAGTTCCACTTCAAAACCCTGCCAGATGGCAGTCTTGACAGGACAAAAGTGATATGCATTTACTGTAAAGCTGTATTTAGTTTCCACCGGAGTACGAGCAGTCTTACGTTTCACTTGTCTGCGAAGCATACAGCTGACTCGGAGAGCCCTCTGCCCCCTTCTGAGGTAAAGCAAACCACGTTGGATGGTGTGGCACGGAGACCACTGGCCGCGTCCACCACACGCCAACTTTCAACAGCGGGGGCTAAATGGGTGTGGCTACGGCTTGCAGGCCAATTAATGTGGTGGAGGACGAGGGTCTGCGCGATATCATATATATTATACTGACTATGGATGAATATGACACTGACTGGATGATTATGGCACTGACTGTGGATTACTATGGATGCTAAACAGCTGTTATAGGCTATACTGCCTAACTGCACTATATCAGTTGAGTCCTGTACTGTATTGCACTGCCCCCTGTTTAATGCACACTTTATTTATTGTTTTGATTTAATTTCATTTATTTTGTGCATCACAGTTTGATGCAATGCATAAGTGTCATCCTTTTGTCTTAATGGCTGCTGAAAAAAGGGGATGAATAGTTCAAGTTGGAGTTGAAAAGTAAAATAGAGAAATTTTGGTAGTACTAGTAATCATTACTGTGTAATGTTACAGTTATGCCCATCTGTTATCTTTGTTGGGCTTGAGTTTATGATTATTTTTTTTACCCTGTGCATCTTTTGTTTTGTTAGTAGTACTTGTCATTGCTCCAACACGAATAAACATGCTGCATCCCACTAGATGGCGCATTTGCCTTATTTACAAGCATCAGAGTCATCAGAGCTGATTGCTGCCACTCTCAGCAGCGTGCGTCTACTAAGGTCTACTAAGATTCCACAATCACCTCATGAGCAAAACAGGCTACAGGTAAAATTAAACATCTTCAGTTGAGCAACTCAGGCAAGTTAAACTGATTTAAAAACAAACAAACACTATAATACCAGGAAAAGAATCCTCTATATGTCAATAAATACAACAGATTGAGTATTCATAAAAACAATGCTTACTTTAAATAAGAAAATCCAACAAACCAACAAGTGCAACACTAAAAAGCAAACCAACAATCAAAATAATGCTTAATTGCCTCAGTTTCGTCCCACACTTATCAGCTTAGCTACTAAGAATAACACACATTATTCACATGGACAGAAGGAGGTTCTGAGGAACGTGTTGGTCCTGGAGCTTCCTGGTCAGGATGTTCGGGAGATCCCTCTGGCTCAATGTCTGAAGCGCCAACATATTTTAGAATTGCTCCTGCAGAGACAAAGCTCATTAGATCATCAAGCAAAACAGATCAGAAGCGCATTTTCCTATTTTATTATTACAGTGATGTTGCAGTAATATAGGAAAATTAAAAATTCATTTGTTTTTAAATTAAACATTATGGTTGCAGTGTCCCTTTAAAGCTTTTACCCAATTACAAAACTGTCATTTTTAAGAGTTTTTGGCATTACTTTACACACTGTACTAGTTAAAGTAATAAAACTAAGATAAATGACCCACTGCCACAACAGTCTAAAATAGTCAACACCATGCCAAATAAAGTATTTCCAAAAAATATTTCTTTGAATTCTAAAACAGTAGCACATTTCTAATTAAGGGCCTACAAAATACAAACTAAGCTTAGTAAATTCATCCTAAGTTAAGGCTAAAATAACATTAAGAGTCAAATATGTGAGAGACAACTTCCACTGAACAATAACAGGGGACTGACTACAACAACAACTACAACATGCCCTCCCTGTTAGAATGTGAATGAACGGGTGTGGAGTCAATCAGTCATTCCCATGGCAGCATAGGCCAACATGGCAGGATATGGTCAACTTTCATAAAACAAACAAAAACGCTGATTCATGACGAACAAATATTAGCCAGCCAGCTAACATTTATCCGACACTAGCTAGCTAGCTGGCTAGCAGGACAAATAAACAAACTTGGGGGGGGGGGGACAACAGCGTTTCACCTCCACCAACAACACCTCCAAGTTTTTCTTGATCAGTTTTCTTTTCCTTCCGTTTTTCCGCACCGCTGGGATAACTCCTTTTTGATGCCATAATGGTGTCTGTTTGTTTTTAATCCTCTCGCTAACGGGAACGAATGGTAGCTGTCAATCATTCACGTCATACCTGTGCGTCGCCGGCCCGCTACGTCACAACCTGCGTGACAGTGCGGCAAGCCCCCAGAGTCCAAGATGGCGTCCCATTCCTTTCAATGAAGTTGCTCACCCAGCGCATGGCTCCCAAAAACTTTTTGACTTCCGCATTGTTGGGATAATAGAGCATGCGCAGTTGTGTCAGTGTGGTGACCATCACTGACAGACGTGCGCGCTCACGAACCGAACAAAATTCAACATGGAAATCAATTTATTTTTTACGGAACAACTGACGATTGTTGTTTGGAAATTTTAGAAATAATGATGATGATGATGATGATTATTATTATTATTATTATTATTATTATTATTACATTAATAAAATAGTATTATTATAATAATATACTATTATTTGTGTATGAAACAAGTGAGCAATGTGCCACTGAATAATAAATGATAATTCTTTGAAGCAACTCTCTTTGGAAAGCAGACAAAGTAATGAAATGATTGGTCTATTTATTTCATCAGAACTAAAAAAAAAAATAAATAAAAACTCAACGATCTTGAAAGTTCCTCCCTTTCTCTTGCACCTGTCGATGTGTGTAGCTAACACAAATTTGCAAATATTTTGTCGTCCTCATGGAATTAAACAGCACACCATGTTAATTTATCAGCGAGTGCTCTCTCTTTTCATGCAATTCATCACGCTTAACATGTAATGCTGAATCATGAAAGCTATGGAGCAAAAAATAATAATTACATAAACCACGAGTGAAATAAAATGTGTCATTCATTCAATAAAGATTTCATTCATTCATCTTCTATACCCGCTTATTCCTATTCAGGGTCACGGGGGTCTGCTGGAGCCTATCCCAGCTGTCTTCGGGTGAAGGCAGGGTGACACCCTGGACAAGTCGCCAGTTCATCGCAGGGCCACATAGAGACAAACAACCATTCACACTCACATGCACACCTACGGACAATTTAGAACGTTCAATTGACCTCACGTGCATGTTTTTGGAGTGTGGGAGGAAGCCGGAGAACCCAGAGAGAACCCACGCAGACACAGGGAAAACATGCAAACTCCACACAGAAAGGTCCCAGGTCCAGGCCCCGGAATCGAACCCACGACCTTCTTGCTGTGAGGCGGCAGCGCTAACCACTGCACCACCGACTATTTTATTGCTTAGTTGAAAATGCCATTTTATTTCATTTAACAAAGCATATCATTATTTCAAGATGCATTTAATTGTTTTGTGGTCCTGTGTTTTAGTGCTTCATAATTGTATTCTGTTGTCAAATTTGCCCATCAAAGTCAGATTAGTAATCCTGTACATCAGTTTAAGGAAAACCAATTCTAGGTAATGGATTGCAGATCTTGTAGTGACCTGTTACAATGGAAAGAAATGTATACATAATAAGTACGTCTGTGTGCCCGATATTTTAGCTAACACTAAACTTTCTGCACAACTGTCTGCATTGTGCTTTTTCTTCGGCCACAGAGAACAGAAACGTCTGTAGTTCTTTGTTCACCCATGGTACAGTTTCATAAGCTTTTCAGTTCTTAATACGTGTTAATGTAAAAATCCACACGCGAGGCATTTAAAAATGGCGGTTTTGGTCTTTCGTGAAAGACTGCCTTTGGCCAATCAGTGTCCTGAACGTTGCTACGTCACCCTTATGGTCTCAGCTCTGCTCGCTTCGAACCCCAACGAGGCAGGTACCAAAATCCTAACCCCTGGGAATGTGACAATTGTTTTTTTCAATTGAAGTTTTCGTTATTTTGTTCGTTTTCGTTAACTATTATAACCGTGGTCAGGACCTCCAGTGAGAAGATCCATTGGGGGACATTTAGAGCAAACAGTCAGACAACAGCAGCTTCACCACATCAGCTGAAAAATGGAGTTTGGATGCTTTCAGCTTCAAGTCGTGGACAGAAAATGATGCTCACACTGTCACACTGATGTGTTCTGGTGTCTTTTTTCTTCTCCAACCTTCTCTCAGCTCCAGAGGTTGGTGGTCTGCAGGAGCTTCTACAGCAGCAGAAGATCAGTCTGGAGAGGAGATGTGAACGTGTGACTGAAGGTGAAGAAGAGGAGGTCAACAGAGAGCATGAGGTCAAACAGCTGGAGACCAAGAAGACCAAGAAGACCAAGGAGATCCTCCACGACCGTCCAATCAGGTGCAGCCAGATTTTTGAAGCCTCACCTGAGCAGCAGGGACTCAGGGAGTCAGGGTGGTGCTGACCAGGTCTCTGGGCTGGACTGGGAAGCCTTGGGGTCCCACTGGAGGAGCTGGAGGAGGTGACTGGGTCCAGGGAAGTCTGGGGGTCTCTGCTGAGGCTGCTGCCCCCGAGACCTGACTCCGGATACGGCAGTAGAAGATGGATGGATGGATGGATGGATGGATGGATGGATGCCAGGTGATAGAACATTTCATAAAAACAGACTCTGCATTATAACTTCTATTACACTCTAAATAACTCACTCCAATATAACTGCACTCGTCCTTCTCTCACATTACATTGGATCACAATGACCAAACAACACAACAAAGACAATGATCCAACTGTACTGCCACGTCCAGACTCAGTGTAGGTCTGTAGGCCTCTTGGACCTTCATGTGAACCACTGCGTGTTGACTGGAGGTGAAACATGACTGACTGCTGTCCTCCTACCTGGACAATGCAATCTCACTTTCATTCTGCTGCAGATGGCCATTTTCATTTTACACCGTACAAATTTACAGCTCAGGGCGCTGGGACGAATTCCAAATTGTGTGCAGATACAGGCCTACACTTCAAATAATTATGAGAAAAATCCAACGTAAAGAGAGCACTTCCATTAGGAAATAGTCAACATGAAATTTCGTCTTCTACTGACACCTGCTGGTCAAATTGAATAGTTGCAAATATTGTGAACAAGTTGTCATCTAATTCTAATCCTAAACAATATGGCCATTCCAAGTCAAGTATTAAGACAATTAATCAGGTTTGTACTGCTTGATTGAACACATTCATCCCGTTCCAGTGCACTAAAACCCACTTCCCTTCAGGACTGTGTCAGCGAAGCCAAAACTTCCTTGAGTGACGCTGTTTCCCAGCATGCAATGCGAGCTAGCGATTTCACAATACTATTTTATCACAAACAGGGATGTAAAAAATAAAAAGGGACGAAAAATGAAACTTCAGGAACACCAACCATTGCAATACAAGCAGAACTGGGCCGAAGTTTTATATTATGTACACCATAATACAGCCTTCTGGTGGACAAGCCATACTATTTAATCCGTGTCCTCCTATGGCACTTCCGTGGGTAGAAGCTCATCGTAGAGATCACGTGCTGGGTGCTCGTCACCCCACCAACCACCTCGAGGAAGGTCTAACAGGAGAAGCTTGCTGGCGGAAATGATGCACTACAAGTGGATGTGACGCTCATGAGTGCGATGGATGAGGTAGAGCAATGCTCCACAACCCGATTCAGACTACTCTCCCTCCACTTTTTTTGTTTTGTATGAGCGTTTAAAAAAAACAACATAATGATAATCGAATAAGCTTTAGTTTATTAATCAGAATTAAAACAAGTAGGTTTTGCCCTTACAAGGTTGTAGATTTGTTATAGATGAGTTCCTTTGTTGTAGTTTGGCGCTTGAAAAACTATATATGGGATGTACCATGACCTGAGGGATTTCCTCATCCCATCCCAGCTTGGTTCTGATGCTGAATGTGAATGTATCTTGCTGTACATCCCACTGAGCTCCAAGGGCCCTCTCCATAGGGAGCTGGTCTCTGTCAAGGTTAAGTGTTTTTACCTCTTTAGCTCTCTGCTCTTCAGGAATGGTGGCCAGCACCGAGCGATGATTGCTCACCCACTTATTGAACTTAAATCCACCTCTACCGCACAGGTCTGTTAGCTGCTGGTACAGATGTATTGCTTGTTCCACCGTGCTGACGGCCTTTAGACAATCATCCACGTAGAAATTTTGACCAACAGTGTTTATAACCTCGGCTGGGAAGTCATGCTGATTGTCGTCGAATGAAGCACAGCTTGGGGATGACACTGCCCCAAAGATGTGGACCAGCATCCTGTGCTCTTGTAGGTCCTTTGTAATGTCCCCATCTGGCCACCAGAGGAAGCGTAAGAAGTTTACATCCTGGTTGGAAACTCTTACTTGATGAAACGTTCCCTCAATGTCAGTCATGAATGCTACAGGGCCTTGGCGAAAACGAAGCAGCACACCTAGCAGTGTACTTGTCAATTTGGGACCCTGCAGGAGCTCTTTATTTAATGATGTTCACTCACTTTCAATCTCACAGCCACTAAAAAACCTGATTGTGATTGAGAGGTCCTCAGCAGCCAATCACTGTTGGGAGTCCAGCCTTCAAACACTCCTCCTGAATCCAGACTCACATCTGTGAGCATCTGGAACTTTGGCCCTGATCCTCCACACCACACAACTTGGGATGACAGCGCCACCTACCTGTATCCTTTCAGCAGCCAGTCCATGCTCTGACCCGTTTCCACTGTGGCCTGTTGTGTCATCTGGACCGGAGTCTGGATCATCAGTGTCCAGGTTCATGGAATCTGTCAGAGTGCCGCCGTCCTGTGATGTAATGATAGAGAATCACTCTATTTATACTAATGTGCAGAACCACTAGAGAGTCATTTCTTCACTGCTGTCAGCAACAAACATTTGGTGTCACACTGGTGTACAACACTTATGGGCTAATTAATAAGAAATTACATATTTATGAATCACCCGCAATGCCCAGATTGTTGCTGCTTATCTGCTGATATGAGCCGTCAACTGTTGCAATATAGAACCACGGGCAGGAAATTACAATTAGTGTAGAGCGTATTATAATTTAAAAGTTTACTTACGGTAGTTCTTTAAAGAATTTAGCAGGGATGGAACAGGCTAACGTGACGACGTCACCTCTAACACGGTAGGAGCTCAACCTTCTGTCACGGCGAAAACTCCGTGTTACGTCCCGTCGAGGGGGACCGAGACGCAACGTGTGGGACACCTTCCCCCACTCCCAAGCCTCATTAATTTTTCACTGCAGTTGGCAGTTTCAACAAAAAACATTTTATTAATCAGTAAATGAAATAAACAAAACAACTTAACCGGTGGGCAGCAAAGGCTTCAGGGTGGGCCCAGGCCAAAATAATAAACCAAACTCCAACTAGCTCGCCTTAAGAACTAACTAAAGAAAGAAAGAGAACCCAAATACAGAAAGGCTAACCTCCCTACATACTTATTAAACAGGAGAAAAGAGGGGACAAAGAAAATGGCAGCCCACCCCTACGGCTGCGTGCTCTAACACCATTTCAGAAGTGACTAACTGCAGAGTTGGGAGCGGAGGAGGGATGACCGTCAGGCTGGCTCGACTGCTCCTCCTTCTCAGCCGTGGCGCGTCCAATCAGCAGCCGACATCCAGGACCGCACCTGCAAGGCGTCATCCAATCTCTCACACACACACACACACAGACACAAAGATAGAGGCACCTAGACCCACCTGTGGGTCATAACACCCCCTCCCTGAAGAACTAAACCCTATTAACATACCTACAAATAAAACTAAACAAGAAAAACCTCACTTCCCCCAAAATAAGAATTCCGCAGCTAGTCCACATGTACACGTGATAATGCACTTGCCAACACATTATCAACCCCCCTTCCTGTGGCAAATCTGGAGATTGAAGGCTTGCAGGGGCAAAGACCACCACATCTTCGAGGGCATTATGGTCTGTAAAAACCTGACCCCAAACATCAAGATGGGCACTGTCAGAAGGAGAGCCAAAGCTTCTTTCTGAACTTCCCAATATTGACTCTGTGTGCGTGCTGCTTACTTGTGGCATGTCCCTCTACTTTATGTCATGGTGCAAAACTGACGTACGGCTGGGGTGGTCAGAAAACAATAGTGGGTGGCTCTCAATTAATTTAACAATATCATGACGGGCTGATGCAGGCAAATGGGACAAAAACGAGCTTAAGTTATTCATAATTTCAGAGTTTCCCAGGCGCGCCGAAGGAACACCAATTTTTTTTTTTTTTTTTCAATGAGCCCTCCCTCCGCCAATGGGCACGGAGGGGGCGGAGGCTCAGGCGACACATTTTTCCGAGCGACGTAACGCCCGGTTCACACTGGACGCGGAAGCGCCACGAAGCGCTGCGAAGCGCCGCCGGGCGCTTCCATTCGGCGCCCACGTTAATCAATGTGGTGGTTGCGCGGCTCGCGGCATGCATTTGTTGTTTCGGCGTCTGCTCTATTTCGTGCGCGAGCCGCGAGCGATCCTCGTCAATAGTACAGGAAGTCGCTCAATAAAAACGAGAAAATCCGGTGAATTTTCAAAATAAACTCATTTCAAAAATAAAAACCGAATGATAAATTCGATCATATATCATATTTGTATGTTATATTTGTCAGTACATTGTATCAGAGTGCGAGAGAGATTAAACACACACACACACACACACACACACACACACACAGAGGAAGACTTGATCAAAATACGTCTGTTTGATCCTAGAGATGCCGGTCAATGATCATTATGAAAGAGGTCTTGTCTTGAGATGGACACCTGAGTGCGTGTTTCTATTTATTTACACACACACACACACACACACACACACACACACACACACAAAAGTAAGCTACGGAGCAGGCTGGCCACGGGGCGAGGGGGGGCGATGATGAAAATGATTTTTTTTATCTAATTTTTTTTAAAGAAAAAAAAAAGAAGCTCAAGTGGGAGTGAAAAAAAGACTGCAGCTGAGCAGAAGCGCTTGTCGACCGTCGCGGAGCTGTTCGCGTCTGGTGTGAACCAGTTGGAGCCTCGCTCGCGAAATTCGTCGGCGCTCCGCTTCCATTGAAATGAATGGCACGAGCCGCGCGCCTGTTCGCGTCTGGTCTGAACCACTACATTCAGTGCGTTTACATGGCACTAGAGAAAATCGAATTATTGCCTTAGTCCGATTATGATCGGAGAACTCACGTGCGTGTAAACACCTTACTCCGATTATGATTGGAGTTTGAGAACTCCAATTGGAATAGGAGAACCCCGACTGAGACACCCAGATAATGCGATTGGAATTCGAATTTCTCTGCCATGTATACGCCTTAATCGGACTATTAACTGGACAATGCGAGTGCGCATGCGCCACGCCTCGCTCTCGCGACTCATGACCGCACAACTACGTCGTCTAACAAAACAGACGGCGCGAAACAACCTGGCAAACGCGAATAAGAATGTTGACATTTGGAGAGAGGATGAGACCGGGGCGATGCTTTCTCTTCTAAAAGAGATGGACATATTAAAATAACGCGCAACGGAGACCTTTTTAAAAAGGGTAGCGCAGCAAATGCAGGGCTCCGGCTTTGCGCACCCCTGAACAAATACGTATTCCTTCGTATTTATATTTCTACCTTTTCGTTCACATTTTTTATAAGTTAGAAGAATTTTAACTTTGTAAATAAAAGCACAGCAAAGACATGTTTTCCTGATTTCTTTTTATTTTGGTAATTTCGCTGTTATTCTGCTGGAAACGGCGTGCAGTGGCACCAGCTTCCTCCACGGTCGGCACTTTAATGAGCGTGTGTATAACTGAAGACACCGTTCCTTTGCAAAACCTGTACACAAACTCTCCCACCAGTCTGCGCAGAACCCGAATCCAACAAGAACGAGATTTTGGGGTCCGTAGCGACGGCACAAAGCGTAGCATCGAAGTGTTGTTGTAGCCCTCCAACAGCAAACAACGTGCTTGTCTACCTTTTAAAATAACCAGGAGCACAATCAGTTGCCCTGCAGATACCCTTGCAAGGGCCCCGAGGAGTGACGCACAACCAGCACGTGACCTCTACGATGAGCTTCCACCCACGGAAGTGCCATAGGAGGACACGGCTTAAATAGTATGGCTTGTCCACCAGAAGGCTGTATTATGGTGTACATAATATAAAACTTCGGCCCAGTTCTGCTTGTATTGCAATGGTTGCTGTTCCTGAAGTTTCATTTTTCCCTTTTTCCCTTTTTATTTTTTTCATCCATGTTTGTGATGAAATAGTATTATGAATCGCTAGCTCGCATTGCATGCTGGGAAACAGCGTCACTCAAGGAAGTTTTGGCTTCGCTGACACGGTCCTGAAGGGAAGTGGGTTTTAGTGCAATGGAACGGGATGAATGTGTTCAATCAAGCAGTACAAACCTGATTAATTGTCTTAATACTTCACTTCGAATGGCCATATTGTTTAGGATTAGAATTAGATGACAACTTGTTCACAATATTTGCAACTATTCAATTTGACCAGCAGGTGTCAGTACAGGACGAAATTTCATGTTGACTATTTCCTAATGGAAGTGCTCTCTTTACGTTGGATTTTTCTCATAATTATTTGAAGTGTAGGCCTGTAGTTGATGAGGAATCACGGTGTGCTAACGCTACTCAAACAGCTTAGATGAAAAAAAGGGAGTGTGATTTGGGTTTGTGGTACATTATGACAATCTTGGACTTGCAAGACTGAGGCGACGGTTCAATTCCCATCAATGTGTATTATATATGTGTTATTTAGCTCATCTATTCTACATTTTAAATAGATCACATTTGACATCTGACCCACTGAACACTTACTATTGAACATATTTTTAAACTATGGGCTATTTAGTCTTGTTTTAGGATATAATATAATTCATTGCACAAACTGTCAGGCTAAGTATAAGAGCTATAGTCTACTACAATCAGTCGTGCCAAAAAAGAGACATTGTCTTTATTTTTCATTTTTATTTTATTGTGTCAGCATTGAACCATACAAGCATGTAGTGTTGTCCAACAAGAATGCATGGCGAATCAAATCCCAAACAACCTATGAAACAATGAACACGTTTCCATTGCACTTCATTTTATTGAGCACTAGATGACCTCCTCGAGCACTGTGTCATTGAAGCCTCGAGTAATGAACCATTTTTTGAAACAAGTGTCGAAGCTTCAACAAAGCCTCGATCGGCCATCACTACCTACGGCTGCGTGCTCTAACAGCATTTCAGAAGTGACTAACTGCAGAGTTGGGAGCGGAGGAGGGACGACTGTCAGGCTGGCTCGACTGCTCCTCCTTCTCAGCCGTGGCGCGTCCAATCAGCAGCCGACATCCAGACACACACACAGACACAAAGATAGAGGCACCTAGACCCACCCGTGGGTCATAACACTCCGTGTGGATCTTTTCACTCTGGCATTGAAAGGGGGTGCTAGCGCTAGCCGTTTGCTAAGCTATGTACAGACAGCACCACCGCTTGCCGAACCACATAGTCACACCGTTTATATACAACAACTCGTCATCAATATCTCTAAAGTAGAAGTCAAGAACTTTTTTCAAAAACGATAACTAACTCAAACTTTTTTGTGTGTTTATAAAAACAAACTAAAACAAACTTAAATTGAAGTCATATTTCACTTTGTTTACGTCTGTCAAATGAATATTTGCCCAGGAAAATGTTTGCGTTTTACGCAGCAGCACCTAAATGCACGTTGCGTTCTGTGACGTCACCCCTCTTTCACAGCAGTATGTTGACGAGCGCCTCGCGGCGGGAAAGTCCGATATGCCACTTTTTCCCAATACGATGAAGAGAGTGACAAAAGCCAATGTCTTGTGGTGGAAAGACACAAAATATGTGGCTTGCTTCTAAAAAGGGAAAAACCCAGACAAACCTCCATTTAAGAAGCTCGCACAAAGCAGTAGTGAACATGTTTATTGAGACTGGGAAGTAGACACGACAGTTTGACTCAGTTGACTCAAATATCCTGTGGCGATGAGAGTGGTTATGGCTATCTGATAAAGCAAGATTTAATCTTGGGAATTTAACAAAATGAAAAGGAACCGACAACGCCACTCTGGGAATTTCACCCAGGGAGTTCTACTAAACACAAAAGTAATAATTAGGCACACAGGTAAGTTCTACGAGGAAGGAGTAGGAGACGTGGTTCATAATGTTTAAAATATCAAACCAACTTTTATTCAACATTTAAAAATAAAAGGAACAAACAGACCAACACTTAAAACAGAGCTACTGAGCTCCTTATTCTTGGTGTAGAAACTGAGGCTTACCGATGAGGGGGCCAAACGGGGGAGGAACCAAAGAAAACAAGGAACACCCCACTCACACGTGACACACCTGCAAAGAAAGTGAAGTGCAAAAAAAAAGAAGAAAACAACCACAATCCCGGGTCACAGCACTCGAAGGGGCCCACCACCCGGGACACCGCCACCACCAGCAGCTCTCAGCGACTACAAAAGAAAAGATAAACAGTTGGTTACTAAAAGTTCCCTAAAATCTGTCACATGTACTGAAATAGCAAGAAAAACAAACAAACAATGCAATCACACACACACACACACACACACACACACACACACACACACACACACACCAACCAAGTTCCCACCAACCACGCACACGCATACACGCACGCACACCACTGTGGCTGGACCGGCGACTTGATAGTGTAACGTCTGCTGTCTGAGGGTCAGCAGTGGCGACGTAAGCAAACGAAGAAAAACACAACGAGAACGGAAAAACAACAAGTAAAACCAAGGCGGGACGGAAGCAACATGCACCGTCCACCGTCTGTACGGGGCGACTAGCACAATCAAGTGCGGGCGAAGCGGCAGTGTTCCTGCACTTATCTTATAGGACCGAGTTTTGGGCCACAGGTCTTGATCACCAAGCGTCCTCCAGGTGAGGAGAACAACGAGGAGGCTCTGCGCAGCTTTGTGCTCGCAGGCGGCTGTAGTGTGCCGGTGAGGTGTTCAGGAAGCACTGTAAAAAGAACGGACAGGTGAGGTACTACGTACCTATGCTAATAAGCCATAATAATTTAAATGCTAAAATGTCCGCACCTGATCCTCTTAAAAACTCGGGCACACAAAGCGGATGTTCAGTGTCCCATTGACCACAATGGACCACTAAACGAAGCTTTTAAGAAAAATGCAAAATGAAGCCACTCAATCACAATCAGGTTTTTTAGTGGCTGTGAGATTGAAAGTGCTCTCCACGCCAGCGACGAGTCCAGGGCGGGGGGGCCCGGACACGGCACACCCGCTGCAATGCCGGCCAGGAAGAGGCCCGGAGCAGCAGGCCCCCGGACCGGAGGGCACCCGCCCCACGAGGAGCCAGGGCAAGATGACAGGGAGGCAGATACCCCAAGGAGAAGGGACACCACCCGGGGCGAACAGACAGCAGAGCCCGTCCTCCGGACGGGGCCCCCCAGGGCAAGCAAGACCGGACTCATCCCCATGACAGGACCCATCCCCTTCACCCACCGGGAGGATCGGTACCCAAGGCAGGCCCGGGCACCCAGATGCCCCCCCCCCTACGGACCCAGTATGGCGCATCGCTGCAAGTGGCGAGGTCCCCATAGGCCCAGCCGGTCTCGCACCCCAGGGGCACCGGACTGCACAGGGCCCATCCAGAGTGGGAAAGATGCCGGATCCCGCCCCCGCTAGCAGGCCGACCCCACTGTGTGTAGGGGTGTCAGTGTGTGTATATGTGCACTTGCTGGTGTGTTGAACTATGGTGCGTTTAAAATGGAGGGGTGGTAAGGCCCTGGGGCAACCACACTGCTGCTGAGCAGGGCGGCGGCCGCAGTGCACGAACCACCCCCCCAGGCCCTAAGTGTCTATAATGCTATTAAGATTGGAGAGGGTCTTAAGGCCAGAAGGCCGGGCAGCGACCACCCAAGACACAAATCCCCCGAAACAGAAGAAAATAAATAAATTAATTAAAAATTTAGGGAAAAAAAAACAAAAAAGAAAAACACCTATTATGTGACCAGGGGGGACTCCCGGTCAGGGTGCCCCCTCAGCGACATCGGGGCCGGGGACACCACAGGGATCCAGGAGCCAAAGGGGGCCCGCCCCCCAGCGCACCGCACCACCCGGGCACACAGGAGCGGTAGCCGGCGAACGCGCAGCCCCACCCCAGGCATGCGACCCCACCGCATACGATCCAGCGCCAGTCCCCAGACACAAACATTAGAATTTACACATAACAGGAGGCAAATGACACTTGGCGTCATACCGCCATACCCACAGCGGAGGTGGAGAGCTGCTGACGTCACTTTCCTGCGCCGCGCGCTTACTTTGAGATTGCGATTTCGTTTTCGAGTTGTGGTAACTCTTGTGCAGGGCAGGACCATGAAAATTAAAAAGCAATGCCCTCAGTTTTCTTTTTGATTGTGTCATAAAAGGTGCGACACGAATAAGAAAATGAAAATGCATATAGGAATATTTATTAATGATTTTAATTATGAGTCAAATAATGCAGCTTCGTTCTTAAAATGAAAAAGCATTCTGCTATTGCTTTTTCATTTTTGAATTTTACTTTTCATATTGAATTTTGGTAACTCTTTGCTGGTGCATGTTTTGAAAATTAAATCTCAAATGTGTTTTCCTTCATTTGAATTAAGTACAAGAATGAGCAGTCATGAATAAGAAAATGAAAATGCAGATTGAATGACTTATTAACCATTTTAATTATGAGTCAAATAATGCAGCTTCGTTCTTAAAATGAAAAAGCATTTCTGTTATTATATTCTTATTTTAATTTGGATTATGGTAACTGCTTCCATATAAAACAAATACATCCATAAATATATACAATGTGAGAATTGTTTCTTGCAAGAGCTGCACTTCAACCCATGACCATCGATAAAAGTGTACACATCTAATCGTAAACAATCTGCTGCAACCTGAATTTCCACTTCTGTGTCTATAAACCAGTCACAGCTTGACTGATGGCTCTGAAGAAGCAGTTTCCATCAGCCTCTACATTCTCATTTGTACACGGCGAACCTAATGGGCCTTTGCAATCAGAAATTGGAAAACTCGCACGGTCCAAATGAATCTTCAAGTTTTTGCTAAGGTCTAAACAAACATCAACATCAAGGGGAGAGAAGTTACACTCTTCATTGGTCACAGCACTGACAAACTCTACGTCAGAATTATCCATGTCAAAGTGAGGAGTTTTGCTCTTCTGAAGTGACTCACTGTTGCCAGCTGGTGCTGGAATTTTAAACCGTGACCGGTTTCGCCTTGATGAAAAGAACCATGCAGAACCTTGGCTAATCTAATACCAGTGCCATGATCTGCCACTGCATCTTCACTAGTACTAACTGATGATGGATCACAAATCACATGTGCGAGGCGTAGAACGAGCGGAGCAGTCAGAGGCAACAGAAGAAGAAAGAAAAGCCTCCTTAGCTTAGTTGATCTTCTGTGTTGCCTCCTGGACGGTGCTGGCCTCCTCTGGCTTGGTGCTGGCAACCACGGGAGCCACAGGAACCACGGGCACAGCTCTGGTCATCTGTGGCGTCGCCTCCACCTGATTAAAATAAGAAAGATGTGATTTTATGCCAATAAACATAGAAAGGAAAGCACTAGGCTTTACACGATCACGATTTTTGTGCCGATCACCGATCAGTGAGTTTAAATAAACCGATCACCGATCGGATCACGTTAGGGGCAATAAATACTTGTTTCTGTACACCCCTTGCCTTCTCAGGAGCACCGTCTAAAGTTGTTTGCTTTAGCATCCGTTTCAGAGTTTGCTTTTCTTTTTCTTTCTCTGCGCTGCGTTTCTTAAACTCGACATGCTCCTCTGTGTGTATCTTTTCCAAGTGCCTGATTAAATTTGTGGTGTTGAAATTTTTTTACCAAAGTTCCCCCGCGAAGTACTGTAGCGTTGCATATATTGCAGATAGCTTGTGCTATGACTGTTTCTCTCACTTTGAAAAACTTCCACACTCCCGAAACGTTTGTTTGTGTCGCCCATGGATGTTGCTGTCGTGAAGATTCAAAGAAACTTTATTGTCCGTCACATAGCGACAGTACTCAAAACAGGAAGAGGCACGAAGACGAAAATGAAGGCCTTTGAATCATGAATCATGATGTCTCGGATACAAACAAATAAACATGTCAATGCTGTGAAACTACTTTGGAGGAAATGAGACAGATTAAAAAAGTTTCAACACGACCATGACGTCATTGATCGGTGATTCATGACATGACGCCCGATCATGAACGTTTCAAAAAATGCCAAATATCGGCCGATCCGATACAGCCGATAAGATCGGTGTAAAGCCTAGAAAACACACACAGGTGATGAAGTGGAAATGAATAAGTACAAACCTGCTGCACTGCTGTGACATTGCTGGAGGCAGACTCAGTCATGTGGACAGTTGAACGTGTTGCCCACACCTGCAAATACAAGGACACAAAGTAACGTTTAAAGAACTGCATTTATTGTCCTATCACAAAGATGCACACAATGAAATACACATATCCCAAATACCAACATGTCACTTGTTTGTTTTGGTTTTTGAGGCAACGTGTGCTGATCGACGTCTCAGGCTGGACATCTGGAAGAACATAAAGAAATTAATTCATAAACAAAGTAACACACTAATTAAACTGTACATGTACTGTACATATGTGATCTTGTGTTGATAATAGGGCTGGGGCGATACGGCTAACCCACGATTCGATACTGTGACGATATTTGGCCCACGATAATGACAACATCACGACACACGATATCTTCGAAATTTTGCAGACGATATTGTCATAACCCGGCTCAAGAGTTATGACAATAACGGAAGGGACACTGCGGATTGCAATTAATTAGGTTTATTATAACAAAATAGATAATTGTAAGCAAAATAATGAAATATATGGTGTGTGTTTGTCAGTATTCATCAGTAATGTAAGTGTGGATGAGTGAATAATAGGATGTGGGGTGTTGTCAGGTGCAAAACAGAACAGAAGAAGCTGAGAGTCGGCCAGATGCCCATGGCTGCTGGATGGAGAATGGGGAAGAGACCGAGCGGCACACGCAGTCGGCCTTTTATCCTGCGGGGGGCATCGGCACAGGTGTCCTAATCGGAAGATGCCACTCCCACATCCACCGCTACCTAGAAATGGGAAAACAGCTGGGAGCCACAACAAGTTATATAGAGAAAGGGTCGTCACAATAGGTGACTGAAAAAGAAAAAAATACCCATAAAAAGGAAAATGCCTGTGATCTTGCATTTATTCCAAAACTTTGTATAATGTACAAACAAACGTGCACTGCACAAGCAAACATATTAAAGTGCATGAACATTAATAACTTTCATGTAAACAAGGACAGTGCTTTCTGGTAATGTAAAGTCAATAGCAACTTGTCTTATCGCAACTTGGGGACTTGGGATATACAAACCGACGGGAAGATGAAAGAGGGAAAAAAATCCTTTCACTGCCCCGATTCTGAAAATCAATAAAAAAAAATGATGCAGACAAAATAAAGAAATAAATAACCGCGTCCCCGAAATATACGGGAAAAAGTGAAGTGCGTCCCCCATCAGTTCATTACGGGACAGGCTTTTTAGTTGCCAAATATGGGACAATCGCGTATTTTACGGGAGGGTTGGCAACCCTATCTAGACCACAGACGGAAATTAAATGAGGTTTTGTCATTTTCCCTAAAAAACGGGACAAATTGTGTCCTGGGAGAGATTTTATCTTTCCCGGGACAGGTGGACAGGTGGTGTTTGGAAAAAAATATTGATATTTGCCGTCAGTGTATCGATTATTTATTGCGACAGAAAGCACAACAATATATTGCAATATTCAGGCATCGTTTCATGGCCAGAGAGCGACGGAATGCCTTGGTGTTCGGCATCTGAACAATGAAATGAAAGATTGTGTCATTTTCAATGAAGGACAATGATGACACAAGTTTACAGAAAAAAGTGATGTTTTCTCACACACGACATCAAAACACAGAAAGGTTTCTGTATCTTTGCAGCTGGAGACGATGAGCTTAAATCAAAAAAGCAAAAGAAAATGTGTATGTGTACTCTTGGACCCTAACCCTAATGCCATACAAGTCTATGGGGTGAAATTTCAACTTTGTCCTACAGATATGGGGCCACTTGCTTTTTCATCAGGAGCCCCCAAGAAGTGCCCACGCCAAATTTGGGGCTTGTAGTACTTGAGGAACCCCGAAACCCTAACCCTAATTTCAGCTAAGCTTAACCCTAACCCTAGTTTCAGCCTTATTGTTAACCCTAATTCAATGTAAGTCTATGGGGTGAATTTTCAACTTTGTCCTAGAGACATGGGGCCACTTGCTTTTTCATCAGGAGCCCCCAAGAAGCGCCCACGCCAAATTTGGGGCTTCTAGTACTTGAGGAACCCCGAAACCCTAACCCTAATTTCAGCTAACCCTAACCCTAACCCTAGTTTCAGCCTTATTGTTAACCCTAATTCAATGCAAGTCTATGGGGTGAATTTTCAACTTTGTCCTAGAGACATGGGGACACTTGCTTTTTCATCAGGAGCCCCCAAGAAGTGCCCACGCTAGATTTGGGGCTTCTAGCCAATGAGGAAAAATTTGGAGCAGACACGACAGGGTTACAGCTGAGAAGGCACTTAAGATCCTCAAAGGACTGTTGCCACTAGACCAAACAAATGGTTTCAATGGACTGGTTAATTCTTCTCTCGTGGCCGGCAGCTCCACTGCCTTAGTGCTGGAGATGAACGCTCAGGGGTGCCGCCAGGAATTTTGGGCCCCCTGAAAAAAAACAAAAACAAATGGGCCTCCTTTGCGCAGCGCTTGTCAAAAGCTTCACATCACTCAAAAAATACAGTATAGTTCAATAATAGTGCTTGAGTCCATCTTTGACAGTGTCAATGTATTTTTATTGTGAATTCTCCTAAAAAGCAAACTCTTAACATTGATGAATGATTCATGAAAAAAACACTTGATGTTTCTCTGAGCTTTGACCTTCATAGACTTGCACTGCATTAGGGTTTAGCGATAAGGCTGGAATTAGAGTGAGGGTTTCGGGGTTCCTCATGGGCTAGAAGCCCCAAATTTGGCATGGGTGTGTCCAGGAGGATCCTGATGAACCTGAAAGTGGCCCCATGTCTCTAGGACAAATTTGACCTTTGACCTCCATAGACTTGCATTGAATTAGGGTTAACGATAAGGCTGAAACTAGGGTTAGCTGAAATTAGGGTTAGGGTTTTGGGGTTCCTCAAGAACTAGAAGCCCCAAATTTGGCGTGTGCGCTTCTTGGGGGCTCCTGATGAAAAAGCAAGTGGCTCCATGTCTCTAGGACAAAGTTGACCATTGACCCTCATAGACTTGTATGGCATTAGGGTTAGCGATAAGGCTGGAATTAGAGTGAGGGTTTCGGGGTTCCTCATGGGCTAGAAGCCCCAAATTTGGTGTGGGTGTGTCCAGGAGGATCCTGATGAACCTGAAAGTGGCCCCATGTCCCTATGACAAAGTTGACCTTTGACCCTCATAGACTTGTATGGCATTAGGGTTATCGATAAGCGATACAAACCTGGTGAGTTTAAGACTTAGTGACTCTACGTACATGAATGTATGGGGTACCCCGTCCTTACTTTGTTCCAACCTTCCCTCCACAAACCTGGCTGTCCAGTGCAGAAGTCAAAGTGAGAGAGAGAACAAAGAAGGAGGAGGGCCTGTGACGCCGCTGCTGATTGGCTCGTTGGTCGGTTGAATGAGCCAATTCTAGAGCTCCCCTCGGTGTCCACACACTGCAAAATATATCTAAGAAATAAACACTTAAATTGAGAAAGAACAGGCTAGAAACAAGTCAAATTATCTGCCAATGCAGTAAGATATTTAGACTTGGTAAGATTTCTTAAAATAAGACGATATATCTAGGCATTTGAAGAATGGAAAAACTCTTGAAATAAACAGTAAAGCACTCATTCCAAGGACTGTACTAAGTCAAATAAACTTGATACTAGCTTCTCAATTCTTTTTTCACGTTTGCTTCTTTCTTAATTTGAATGAAAAGATCTTAAAACCAGACCTACTGACAGTGCAATTCTTCTTAATTTAAGTGTTCACAATATTAGCTTTTTTTTCTCAAAATGAGACAAAGCATCCACCCCCCCTACGCCCATTCCCCCCCAAAAAAGATAATTCAGCAAACAGAATTAATATTGTCAACAACTATTTATTCACTTAAATTGCTGACAGTGCCTTCACTGCCTTGTAATAAAAACGTCACTAAGGCATTGCATCTTAAAACAATCTCAAGCAATCATTTCTAGAACGCAAGTAATGTTATGTTGTTACAATATTCACCGTCATCATTATTGAATATTGATTCAGATTCCCTGACACAAAAAAAACAAAAACAGTATGGGGACAGCATATAGTGTTGTGTTCCTATCACCACTGATAACATGTTTGTTCCAACAGACTCCCACCCACCCTCAAGTTACAACTACCAGGGGAGTGTATCACTACCTATGCCTAGTACACAGCTCTACTCCCCAATAAAATCTTTCCATTCTGCCATGGTCTTTTTTGTATGAGGCTGTGGTGTCTCACTCATGGATAGTATCCTGTAGCACTTCTGTCTGAATGACAGAGAGAAGGGTTGCCACACACTTTTGGATATGTGAGGTGCAGGGCATAGTAGTAATCCATCAGATGAAGCAGACCGTCACTCAAGTCTTCTTTGGCAAGCGTGGTGGCGGGAGTGGCTCCAAGACAGATGAGACAGCGGGTCCCATCAAACAGCAACACAGGGGTGCAGAAAGACCTCTTCCGCGAGTACATTGTGGGATCTTCTGTTGGCTAAAGAAAAAGAAGAAGGAAACGCCACATCCATGCATGGAACTATGAAGTGTTGAATGTGAGAAAATGCGAACAAACTTTCACCTGAATGACATGAAGCAGTGCCTCACTGGCATGTCCCACTCACCTACATCCAGCGTTATGCGTGGCTTCATCACTTCATTTTTTTTCCAAACACCATAAAATTACACATTGGTGCAGAAGTCTTCCCATCTCTTTTTTTAGTTCATCAATGAATTTTCTGTTGCCCTTATCCAGAATGCCGCAGCTCATTCATCGCCTATAATGCAAGTCAGTGTTAAAATCTGCAAAAATGCTTGCTTTTCATCATAAACCAAAACAAGTTAATCACTTACACGATAAAGATCCTTGACACATGGATATGCATCCAGGATCTTTGTTGGCCTTGTCCTGTTCTTTCAGAACATCACTATCAATGAAGGATCTTCTTGCTTGAAACTGCAGGTCAAGAATTTGGGAGACAGTATCTTGGTTGGGTTTTGGTTTCTTGTACAGCTCCTGCAGGGTCTGATAATGTCTGGCCTGTGCTGTCAGACCATCTTTGGCTGATGAAATGGAGGAGACAAATCAGTAAATCAGTCAAATGGATGAAATTGTTTGGAGCATCAAAATATATCAAATGACAATTCAAATGTAAAAATGCCTGTGATATATCATGATATCCAAAACTATCAAAACATTGCCTAGCTTTCATACATTATCATTATTATTAAAATGGACATGTTTCTACTTATGTGAAGTGTGGCCATTATCAGAACTGCGCCCTGGTGTGTGACACAAAATAATTGTTGATCCACCAATTGAGTCTGCATCATGATCTTCTTCTTGGTCACTTGCTGAGAAGTCAATGCGATGCCTTTTCTTCTTGTGGCCCCTCTCTGGTGAATCTCTTGTGAAGATTCTTGTAAGTGCTCGCCTGTGGTAAATAAAATTTCACTCATTGAAAGAACAAATAAAGATGGAAAGTGAACATGCACAGATAAAAAAAGTATCAGCCAAAAATAACCACACGCTTCAAAATCTAAGTGCGCAAAATAATATAATCACTTACATGTTTCATTGTTTTGTCTTAATCCTTCAGCATGGGATAATACTCCACTAGTCTTTGAGACATTGCAGTGACTTCATGCTTAGAAGGGTACCGGACCCCCTCTCCTTGCTGACTGGCTCTCAAGATAGAAATCATGCTGGTGACAGTGTTTCTCACCAGCCTGCGTCTCAGCTCTTTGAACATGACACATTTCCCCTCACTGGCAGTGCGGGCCATCTGGAAGTAGTGCTTACGAGCTTGTGAAGAGAGAGAGAGAGAGAGAGAGAGAGAGAGAGAGAGAGAGAGAGAGAGAGAATTTCGTGTATACAATATAATACAAAGTACTGTAAATACGGCAGGGATTGACAGAAAAAAAAAGATAACCTTAATCAACCGATGTAGTTTGTCCTAATAGAGTTGCCGTATGTGACGTTGTTGGCATTCGCCCACTGGACAGAGGCGACTGCCAATTACGTCACATACGGCAACTCTATAAACGTACCGCGATCTATCCATATATCACGTTCGAACGCGATGTAGAGGTATGTCCCAATGGAGTTGCCGTATCGGCAGTCACTTCTGCGGACCAATCAAAGTCATGGAAATTTTTTCATACCTACACATGACATACCATTTAAAATTGATACTGTGACATCATCCAGCTCATCCATTATTGGCCCCGGTTTGGATGTCCATTTCATTTCTCCTCAATCTGGCAGGGGAAAAAAAATCATCATATTAAGGTCACAATTAGGACAAGCTAGCCTTCCGACTCAAGATCCGTTTTTTTACAATGCCCATCTGCCATGGATCCCAAAGTTCCCATGCAATTAAAAGTTGTGACACCTTATCTGAATGATAACCCTAGACAGCTCAACGGATTGCTAGTCATACAGACAACAATCAAAATTGGAGTGAAACTTGTAACCACAATGCCTGCAACATGGTGGTACTTATGGTAATAATCAACAAATACCAGTGTTCTTCGTGACAAAATGACAACATCTGATAGGATTGTGCCACCTTGAACTGCAATCAACTTAAATATTGATAAAAACAAGCAAATTGTACCTAAACTACATCTTCAATCAATCCAATTTGAGCACCCTCTACCCCATAAACTGAAGAAACTGCAATACAAACTTGGTAGTACAGTATTTCGTCATGCCACATATAACTAGGAATGCTAATTGCTTGTTCACATGACTAGAATTGCAGTACATCAATCCAATACAAAATACACACTTGTCATCAAGCTCATAAATCCATCGAGTCGAGATGAGCACGTGCACGGAGTCGGACTCCGTGAGTTCACGTAATAAGGAGCATTGCGTTTGCGTAAATTATGCACGGCTATCGAGCTAGAAGCCGAGTCCGATTTGGTGCACACAACCACACTATAATGCCTCTCAATGTCCTAACCCATGCCACGCAACAAACGTGAAGAACCGATTTGAGTTTCTCACGGGACCAGCAGTGAAGTCACAACCGTCGCCCCAAATGAAATGTCGCAGCAGGAGCCTGAGGATTTTCTGAGTCAACATGCTGATCAACAGGTAACGTAATGTTGGCTTCCTTGACGACATTAGACAACTCCCTGTTTATATTTTATTCATATTTTAGTACAAAGCCTCCTTGTTTTATGATCTTTGACTTGTTCGGATTTTGTTTTGACATTATGCTGTTAGTGTTTATTTCAAATTAACAAGAAGTACCGGTACAGATAGTAGGAACTTAATATAACACTTGCGTCAAACAAAGAATAACTAACTGTACATATCATGTCTACAGGAAGGAGCTGGTACATTAAGTGAGAATATTCAAGAATATTAAGAGAAGATATATTCAAGGTTGTCCTGAGGTCAACTGTACCAACCATTGACACAGCTTATGGAGCAATTTGATGTTATTGTACAGTAAAAATGGAATATTGGAGCTGTCGCAAAACAAAACAAAAAGCCAACTTTAAGGCTTATTATCTCCAAAATGATACAGTAATCAATCACATTTAGAAATCAAATGTTTCTAAATGTCAAGTCAGTAATGTCAAGTCAGTGCTTGATGTGTCATCAGCAGGCGTCGGCGTCAGTAATGGGGCATCGGCGGGTTTCGGGCGGAATCGCCAGGCGTTGGGAAGCGTCGGCGGGTGTCGGGGGCTCGTGGCCAGGTGGCGGACGTCACGGCAGGCAGTGGCCAGGTGGGCTCAGTCCCGCAAACGCTGCTTACAGCTTTAATTTTGTATTGCTTTGATAACATTGTTTAAGTTGAGTTTAAATTTACACTATTTTTTTTTTCTTAGCTGCTAATTGTTCAAAAATGCTGATGTTAAAAGTGTGTTTGCACAGTAAATGTTATGGCACTTTAATTCATATGGCAGTACATTTAAAATAACTGGCTGTCAAGTTCCAGGAACTGACAAACTGCACTGAGTTGAGTGAGATTCTCCAAAGGAACTCCAGTATAAATGTGGACTTTACATGCTAGTCCCCTGTGAAGAATAACCCAAAAGTGAACGTTTTTGTGCCTCACCCTTTCTAACTGGGACATTTGCAAGGGAACGCAGACTGGTTATGCTGCTCCCTGATAAAAGAAAAATGTTTCTGCTGTTACCTCAGAAATTGCCTGTTATTATTGTGGCTCAGGATTTTGGAGGTAGATTTTTTTTTATTTTTCATAAGGAACAGGATAACAGTAATGCCTTGGCATTGGCAATAAGCTTTAATTTTGTATTTGCATTTTTTTTAACTTTAGATTTACATTAAAAATGTTTCTGTGTAAAGTGCTGATGTTAACTGTTTGCACGATAAATGTTATGGTGCTTTTGTTTATATGGCAGAACATTTAAATTAAAGTGTATGAAAGACTTCTTTTAAATTCATTATTGGCTTTTGCGTATACGACGTGATTAATCGTGATTGATCAGGTAAATCATGCGATTAATTGCGATTAAAATTTTTAATCGTTGCCCAGCCCCAGTAAAAACATTTTTCTGGTGCCAGCATTTCGTGAGGCAGAAGTTGATTCATACTTCAGTGCCTTGGAGCGAATAGCTTCGCCACTCAACTGGCCAAGAGACATGTGGCCTGTCCTTCTCCAATGCAAGCGGGTGGGAAAAGCACAGGAGTTGGTGTCTGCTCTTTTCTTAGAAGACAGCCTGCAATATGATGTTGTAAAGGAAGCAATTTTTCCTGCTTATGAGCTTGTTCCTGAGCCCTACCGGCAAAAATTTAGGAACCATAGAAAATCTAGTGGTCAAACCTTTGTCGAGTTTGCATGGGAGAAAAGCAACCTCTTTGATAAATGGTGTGCAGCTAATGATGTCAAAAATGACTTTGAGTCACTCCGTGAGCTCGTTCTTTTAGAAGATTTTAAAGACTCTTTGCCAGAGAAGGTGGTAATGTTCTTGAATGAACAGAAAGTGTCGTCATTGTCCAAGGCTGCTGTCCTCGCAGATGAGTTTGTGTTGACCCACAAAAATGTCATCTCATCTTCCCCCCCGATCGGACAGGCCTTCTGCTTCTCGTCCCACAAGAGCCGAGTCTAGCCACCTCCCCCTTGAAAAGGCTAGAGGGAAGGGACTTCTGGTTTGGCCATAAAGCGGTAGACTGCGCGACACCAGGGCTCTCGACCGTCTAGGGTAAAAACTCCCCGAAAACTTGAATGACTATTGTCAGATATCATATTAACTACAAAGTGATCAGGGGAACGTTGGAATGGGAAGGAAAACTCCATTCAACCAAAACAGAAACACGGTAACAGACAATATGGCGGAACTACCAGCTTGCTCTGAAACAGAGGGAGATGGCGAAACGAACTCCTCGTGACTAACGACGCGAAAAAGGGCTCGGACATAGAAATTATTAGCAAGGAGATACGGGATTTAAAAACGGAATCAAAAGAAGTCCTTCGCACGTTTGGAGAAACACTGAGGAACGACGTGGAAAAAGACTTGGACGACTTCAAAGACGAAATAAATCAACAACTTGCGAAAGTCATCACCGAACAGGAGCTCCAGACCGGCAAGATCAACGAGGCTGAGTCGTGGATTGAAAAGCTAGAATGTTGGGCACAGGAAGCTAATGACGCTCTGGTCATATCACAGAACAAAAAGCTCTTCAGGACAAGTTAACTGACCTGGAGTCCAGGCCGAGGAGAAACAACCTACGTATCTATGGAGTCACTGAAGGAGAGGAGGGAGAATCTGTGGCCAAGTTTGTGGAAGACCTGCTGAAAAGCGAACTGCACCTGCCAGCAGATTTTAATTTCCAAATTCAGAGAGTACACCGCTCATTTGCACAGAAGCCAGCGGACGGTGCCCAACCAAGACCCATCATTGTTAACTTTCTGGAATTTACTACCAAAGAGAGGGTCCTGAGAGAGCTATGGACAAAGAAAATAGAACTGGGGAATAAAGTACCGTCATTCCATCACGATTACGCGACAGAGATGGTCCAAAAGAGAAAGGAGTACAACACTGCTAAAAGAATCCTGAAGGAGAAGGGCATCCGCTTCCAGACGCCATTCACCAAGATGAGGACCCACTGGGATACGGAAACTCGAACCTACAACAGCGCAGAGGAGGTAAAGGAGGAATTGGCGAGACGCGGCCTGGCGGAGAAGATGGCGGTGGCGACGGGTGCGGAGGGGCCTGCGGCACTCGGTGCCCCGCACTACGACGGAGTGGCAGTGCAAGGAGGGATCCTGGAGGGGCTACGCATCAGCAGCGACACGAGCCAGAGAAAAGCTACAAGAGTTTCAAAGATTCTTTGATTAAATTCAGAGAATACAGAGAAGAAAGCTGGTAGGGATGTTCTAGTATGACCGGTGTTTTTAGTTGACAAATTATTCAAATTGAATTCCCATGTTAATAGAAAAGAGACTGTGGGAAGTCCGGGTTGCTCCTTTTTTTCTAACGTTGGACTCATTTAGAACGACTAAAATACTCATTGCAGGTTCAAGTGTCATTTCTAAGTTAGGTTAGATTTTTGACTGCCTTCACGCGGGCCGGACAGAGACACGCCGTAGTTTGGCCATGCCTGATCTACAGGAAACACATCTCTCTCAACAAGAGCACGACACACTGAAAAGATTTGGATATAGAAATGTTTTTTTTAGCTTGTTCAGGAAAGGCCCAAAGAGAGGTGTCACAATATTAATCTCTAATTCTATCAGTTTTGAAGTTGTTAAAAAAATAAATGACAAAGAAGGGAGATATGTAATAGTCAAAGGGAAATTGGATGAGAACTCAGTTACTTTGGTCCAGGGTTGGACAAGTGCTTTTTGAAATCACTGTTTGAGATCATAGCTGTGGAAAGTGAAGGAATCCTAATATGTGCAGGGGATTTCAACATGATTTAAAAGCTAAACTCGACACAACTAATGGCAACAGAAGTCAGACCCGCCTGTCGAAACTTGTCAACGTCTCTCTAGCCGAACTAGGGATGTTTGATGTTTGGAGGGACCTCCACCCGTTACAGAGGACTATTTTTTTTATTAACATTACAGACAGATACAGAATAGAGGAATGTAAAATAGGAACGACTGACTTGTACTGACACAGTATTAATTACCTTATTATTTGTCTAAATAAGAGGAAGAAAAACACACTTTGGAGATTAAATGTGGGTATGCTAAATAAAAAAAATCATAATAAATCATCTCTAAAGCTGTGATGAGAGGGAGGTTAATAGCGAGGGCAGCCTATCAAAAAAAGACTAGATGTGGCGAGGGGGAGGGTCTGGTGGAGGTGGAGACAATTCTGATGGTGGGTATAAAGGTGGGTATAAAGGAAAATTGGGGTGGTGGTGGTGGGGGGGGTTGCCTGAAAACGCCACCTGGGGAGTTGCACCCCAGGAAATAAACTATAATAAAATTCCACGGGCTACGCAGGTTCGTTACGCTTTGAAATTTAAGAGGACGAGACGGACTTCCAATGAAACAGCTTTATTTGACAACAATTTAAAATAGACCAGGTTTAGCTGCCTGAGTGTCAAAGAAATAAGAACCATACCAAAAAGACTGTTCAACATAAGAAAATAAGGGGAACAGGGCCAAAGAAACCAAAGAAAACTCAAAAAAGGGAATAAACAAAGCTAAGGGAATCACTACAAGCCAAAATTCACGCTATGCCAACTCCTTATTTATTCTTCGCGCACACACACACACACACACACACACACACAGGACCAAAACCCAAAACAAAAAGGTAACGATCACTGGGGAACAAGATATTAATGAACTAAAAAAGGAAATCAAACTATAACAAAATCACTACTCAATAGAAAACCCAAAGTTTCACCAAAATTTCACAACAAAACAAAGAAAAGAAAACCAACCAAAGAAAGTGGTTACGCTAACAAAAGAAACAGACAAACTGAATTGTCTAAACCAAATAAACCAAAATCAAAGGAAAAGTGTCCGCGTTGTGTTGTTGTGTTGCTGTTGGAGGGCTACAACAACACAATGTCTTCGATGCTACGCTTTGTGCCGTCGCCACGGACCCCAAACTCTCGTTCTTGTTGGATGCGGGTTCTGCGCAGACTGGTGGGAGAGTTTGTGTACAGGTTTTGCAAAGGAACGGTATCTTCAGTTATACACACGCTCATTAAAGAGCCGACCGTGGAGGAAGCTTGTGCCGTTTCCAGCAGAATAACAGCGCAATTATCGAAATGAAAACAAATCAGAAAAACATCTCTTTGCTGTGCTTTTATTTACAAGTTGAAATTCTTCTAACTTACAAAAAATGTGAACGAAAAGGTAGAAATATAAATACGAACAAATACGTATTTATTCAGGGCTGCGCAAAGCCGGAGCCCTGCATTTGCTGCGCTACCCTTTTAAAAAAGGTCTCTGTTGTGTGTTATTTTAATATGTCCATCTCTTTTAGAAGAGAAAGCATCGCCCGGGTCTCATCCTCTCTCCAAATGTCAACATTCTTATTCGCGTTTGCTGGTTGTTTCACGCCGTCTGTTTTGTTAGACGACGTAGTTGTGCGGTGGCGCGTGCGCACTTGCGTTGTCCAGTTAATCGTCCGACTAAGGCGTATACATGGCCGAGAAACTAGAATTCCAATCGCATTATCTGGGTGTCTCAATCGGAGTTCTCCGATTCCAATCGGAGTTCTCAAACTCCGATCATAATCGGACTAAGGCAATAATTCAAATTACTCTAGTACCATGTAAACGCACTGAGGGACGCAAAAATTGCACTCCGGCGCAGGTGTGATTGATGACGCGAAGGTGGGGGCAAACCCACCTGCCACATAAAGAAGAAGGTTACAAGAAGCTGGTAAACCAATGAACAACTCTGGAACAGCAACAAAAAAGCAATAAGGATGATACAGTGTCACAACAAATAATCGGTGTCAGAAGGGAAATAGACGATGTCTTGAGGCTAGATGTTGAGAAAAAGCTGAAATTCATTAAACAGACCCACTATGAATCAGGCTGTAAATCAACCAAATATTAAGCAAGAGGAATAAAGGCCCAGCAAGCTTCTCATGCAATATGTAAAATTAGAGACCCATTAACGAAACAGCTACTACTTGAACCTGAAGAAATAGAGAGGGTTTTTAAAGATTACTATGAAAATCTATATACCCAACTCACGGCTAAAGAAGATTGTGAGATGAAAGAATTCCTTGACTCATTGGACCTACCAGCCATTGGAGATGAGCAAAATAGAAAACTCATTTCCAGTATAACCAAAAAAGAAATAGATGCTGCCATTAGCAGGCTTAAAATCAACCAAAGCGCCAGGTAGTGATGGGTTTCCTAGTGAGTGGTATAAAACATTTGGAGAAGAATTAACCCAGATACTCCTAAATTCTTTTAATCTGACTCTGACAGAGGGCAAACGGCCTCCCTCATGGAAAGAGGCTGTCATTCCAGTTATTCCAAAAGAAGGGAAAAATAAGGAACTTTGTGAATCGTATAGGCCCATTTCAATCTTAAATGTTGACTAGAAGATCTTTACTTCAATCATCTCAAAAAGACTTGAAAGTTTTATGCCGGACTTGATAGATGAGGATCAGTCAGGTTTTATAACAGGTAGGCAGACTCAAGATAACATTAGACGGGACCGTCTAGGGCTGGACGATAATTCGATAACGATATATATCGATCGATAGACGTGTGCTGCGATAGGAAAAAAAGGGGTGGATAAAAAGTTTGATAGAAAAAGTTTCACTTCCTTTTTCATCATAGCCAATCATGTAGCTTAATATTACGGTCATTTCTTCCTCCAACCAATCGCAAACGCAGACCCAGCGGCTCCACGTTGTCGGAGGAATCCGCTGCCAGCGCCAGCACCAAGCAAGTAAAGCAGACCAAACTGGACTTCTTGCAGTAAATACGACAAAGCGTCCAAGCGCCATAAGGACATCACCCATGTAATAACATGCTTCATAGCGAGGGATATGCTGCCAATAACCACCGTTGAAAAGCTTGGCTTCAAACAGCTTCTCGCCACTCTTGACCCGACTCTTGATCGATATGCTTTTTTTCTATATCGTCCAGCCCTAGGACTGTCCTATACATAATAGATCAGCTCCAAAAGTTGTTACTGGTGAGCCTTGACTGTGTGAATTGGAGATTTCTGTATCAAGTTCTTGGGAAACTAGGGTTCCAAGAAAAGTTAATACAGTGTATTCAAGGTCTCTACCAAGAACCTACGGCAAGGGGGAGGGTCTGGCGGAGGTGGAGACAATTCTGATGGTGGGTATAAAGGAAAATGGGGGGGGGGGGGGGGGGTTGCCTGACAATGCCACCTGGGGAGTTGCACCCTAGGAAATAAACTATAATAAAATTCCTCGGGCTACACAGGTTCGTTACGCTTTGAAATTTAAGGGGACGAGATGGACTTCCAATCAGTCAGCTTTTTTAACAGGTAGGCAGACTCAAGAAGACATTAGACGGGTCCTATACATAATAGATCAGATCCAAAAGCAGGGCCTGCGAGCTGTTACTGGTGAGCCTTGGCTGTGTGAATTGGAGATTTCTGTATCAAGTTCTTGGGAAACTGGGGTTCCAAGAAAAGTTAATACAGTGTATTCAAGGTCTCTACCAAGAACCTACGGCAAGGATAAAAATTAATGGTACTCGTCAAGGATGTTGCCTTAGCGCTACATTGTTTGCTATGTTCATTGAGCTGCTGGCACAAATGATCAGACAAAGTAACAATCTAAAAGGAATACATATAGGAGAGCAGGGACATCTAACAGGGCTTTTTGCTGATGATATTATTTTGGTTCTCCAAGACCCGGACAGAACATTACCTCATTTGATGTTGATAATAGAAACCTATGGTAAATACACAGGCAACAAGTTACATGTGTACATGCTGCCCTCAATATCAGGCACGATGGAAATAGATAGAGGCCGGCAGAGAAACGACTCTCACACTGGCATTAGTAGGAGACATAAGAACTAAATCAGCTCAACAAAGCCAAAATGAAATTATTAAGCACACACCGACTATCTGGAGTAAGATGGTA
>NW_027466095.1:2690000-2700000 GCF_046127955.1 Nelusetta ayraudi
CTCACACTGTCACACTGACGTTTTCTTCTCCAACCTTCTCTCAGCTCCAGAGGTTGGTGGTCTGCAGGAGCTTCTACAGCAGCAGAAGATCAGTCTGGAGAGGAGATGTGAACGTGTGACTGAAGGTGAAGAAGCAGGAAGTCAAACTCTCCTCAACAGCATCTACAATGAGCTCTACATCACTGAGGGACTGAGTGAGGAGGTCAACAGAGAGCATGAGGTCAAACAGCTGGAGACCAAGAAGACCAAGGAGATCCTCCACGACCGTCCAATCAGGTGCAGCCAGATCTTTGAAGCCTCACCTGAGCAGCAGGGACTCAGGGAGTCAGAGTGGTGCTGACCAGGTCTCTGGGCTGGACTGGGAAGCCTTGGGGTCCCACTGGAGGAGCTGGAGGAGGTGACTGGGTCCAGGGAAGTCTGGGGGTCTCTGCTGAGGCTGCTGCCCCCGAGACCTGACTCCGGATACGGCAGTAGAAGATGGATGGATGGATGGATGGATGGATGGATGGATGGATGGATGAATGGATGCCAGGTGATAGAACATTTCATAAAAACAGACTCTGCATTATAACTTCTATTACACTCTAAAAAACTCACTCCAATATAACTGCACTCGTCCTTCTCTCACATTACATTGGATCACAATGACCAAACAACACAACAAAGACAATGATCCAACTGTACTTCCACGTCCAGACTCAGTGTAGATCTGTAGGCCTCTTGGACCTTCATGTGAACCACTGCGTGTTGACTGGAGGTGAAACATGACTGACTGCTGTCCTCCTACCTGGACAATGCAATCTCACTTTCATTCTGCTGCAGATGGCCATTTTCATTTTACACCGTCCAAATTTACAGCTCAGGGCGCTAGGACGAATTCCAAATTGTGTGCAGATATAGGCCTACACTTCAAATAATTATGAGAAAAATCCAACGTAAAGAGAGCACTTCCATTAGGAAATAGTCAACATGAAATTTCGTCTTCTACTGACACCTGCTGGTCAAATTGAATAGTTGCAAATATTGTGAACAAGTTGTCATCTAATTCTAATCCTAAACAATATGGCCATTCCAAGTCAAGTATTAAGACAATTAATCAGGTTTGTACTGCTTGATTGAACACATTCATCCCGTTCCAGTGCACTAAAACCCACTTCCCTTCAGGACCGTGTCAGCGAAGCCAAAACTTCCTTGAGTGACGCTGTTTCCCAGCATGCAATGCGAGCTAGCGATTCACAATACTATTTCATCACAAACATGGATGTAAAAAATAAAAAGGGACGAAAAATGAAACTTCAGGAACACCAACCATTGCAATACAAGCAGAACTGGGCCGAAGTTTTATATTATGTACACCATAATACAGCCTTCTGGTGGACAAGCCATACTATTTAATCCGTGTCCTCCTATGGCACTTCCGTGGGTGGAAGCTCATCGTAGAGGTCACGTGCTGGGTGCTCGTCACCCCACCAACCACCAACCACCTCGGAGAAGGTCTAACAGGAGAAGCTTGCTGGCGGAAATGATGCACTACAAGTGGATGTGACGCTAATGAGTGCGATGGATGAGGTAGAGCAATGCTCCAGAACCCGATTCAGACTACTCTCCCTCCACTTTTTTTGTTTTGTATGAGCGTTTAAAAAAAACAACATAATGATAATCGAATAAGCTTTAGTTTATTAATCAGAATTAAAACAAGGTTGTAGATTTGTTATAGATGAGTTCCTTTGTTGTAGTTTGGCGCTTGAAAAACTATATATGGGATGTACCATGACCTGAGGGATTTCCTCATCCCATCCCAGCTTGGTTCTGATGCTGAATGTGAATGTATCTTGCTGTACATCCCACTGAGCTCCAAGGGCCCTCTCCTTAGGGAGCTGGTCTCTGTCAAGGTTAAGTGTTTTTACCTCTTTAGCTCTCTGCTCTTCAGGAATGGCGGTCAGCACCGAGCGATGATTGCTCACCCACTTATTGAGCTTAAATCCACCTCTACCGCACAGGTCTGTTAGCTGCTGGTACAGATGTATTGCTTGTTCCACCGTGCTGACGGCCTTTAGACAATCATCCACGTAGAAATTTTGACCAACAGTGTTTATAACCTCGGCTGGGAAGTCATGCTGATTGTCGTCGAATGAAGCACAGCTTGGGGATGACACTGCCCCAAAGATGTGGACCAGCATCCTGTGCTCTTGTAGGTCCTTTGTAATGTCCCCATCTGGCCACCAGAGGAAGCGTAAGAAGTTTACATCCTGGTTGGAAACTCTTACTTGATGAAACGTTCCCTCAATGTCAGTCATGAATGCTACAGGGCCTTGGCGAAAACGAAGCAGCAAACCTAGCAGTGTACTTGTCAAATTGGGACGCTGCAGGAGCTCTTTATTTAATGATGTTCACTCACTTTCAATCTCACAGCCACTAAAAAACCTGATTGTGATTGAGAGGTCCTCAGCAGCCAATCACTGTTGGGAGTCCAGCCTTCAAACACTCCTCCTGAATCCAGAGTCACATCTGTGAGCATCTGGAACTTTGGCCCTGATCCTCCACACCACACAACTTGGGATGACAGCGCCACCTACCTGTATCCTTTCAGCAGCCAGTCCATGCTCTGACCCGTTTCCACTGTGGCCTGTTGTGTCATCTGGACCGGAGTCTGGATCATCAGTGTCCAGGTTCATGGAATCTGTCAGAGTGCCGCCGTCCTGTGATGTAATGATAGAGAATCACTCTATTTATACTAATGTGCAGAACCACTAGAGTGTCATTTCTTCACTGCTGTCAGCAACAAGCATTTGGTGTCACACTGGTGTACAACACTTATGGGCTAATTAATAAGAAATGACATATTTATGAATCACCCGCAATGCCCAGATTGTTGCTGCTTATCTGCTAATATGAGCCGTCAACTGTTGCAATATAGAACCACGGGCAGGAAATTACAATTAGTGTAGAGCGTATTATAATTTAAAAGTTTACTAATGGTAGTTCTTTAAAGAATTTAGCAGGGATGGAACAGGCTAACGTGACGACGTCACCTGTAACACGGTAGGAGCTCAACCTGCTGTCATGGCGAAAACTCTGTGTTACGTCCCGTCGAGGGGGACCGAGACGCAACGTGTGGGACACCTTCCCCCACTCCCAAGCCTCATTAATTTTTCACTGCAGTTGGCAGTTTCAACAAAAAACATTTTATTAATCACTAAATGAAATAAACAAAACAACTTAACCGGTGGGCAGCAAAGGCTTCAGGGTGGGCCCAGGCCAAAATAATAAACCAAACTCCAACTAGCTCGCCTTAAGAGCTAACTAAAGAAAGAAAGAGAACCCAAATACAGAAAGGCTAACCTCCCTACATACTGAATAAACAGGAGAAAAGAGGGGACAAAGAAAATGGCAGCCCACCCCTACGGCTGCGTGCTCTAACACCATTTCAGAAGTGACTAACTGCAGAGTTGGGAGCGGAGGAGGGATGACCGTCAGGCTGGCTCGACTGCTCCTCCTTCTCAGCCGTGGCGCGTCCAATCAGCAGCCGACATCCAGGACCGCACCTGCAAGGTGTCATCCACTCTCTCACACACACACAAAGATAGAGGCACCTAGACCCACCTGTGGGTCATAACACCCCCTCCCTTAAGAACTAAACCCTATTAACATACCTACAAACAAAACTAAACAAGAAAAACAGCTCAGTTCGCCCGAAATAAGAATTCCGCAGCTAGTCCACATCATAATGCATCTGCCAACACATTATCAACCCCCCTTCCTGTGGCAAATCTGGAGATTAAAGTCTTGCAGGAGCAGAGACCACCACATCTACGAGGGCATTATGGTCTGTAAAAACCTGACCCCAAATTAACATCAAGCTGGGCATTGTCAGAAGGAAAGCCAAAGCTTTATTGTTAACGTCCCAGAATTGACTCTGTGTGCGTGCTTGCTTAATTGTGGCATGTCCCTCTACTTCTAAGTCATGGTGCAAAACTGACGTACGGCGGGGGTGGTCAGAAAACAATAGTGGGTGGCTCTCAATTAATTTAACAATATCATGACGGGCTGATGCAGGCAAATGGGACAAAAACAAGCTTAAGTTATTCATAATTTCAGAGTTTCCCAGGTGCGCCGAAGGAACACCGATTTATTTTTTATTTATTTATTTATTTTTTTCAATGAGCCCTCCCTCCGCCAATGGGCACGGAGGGGGCGGAGACTCAGGCGACACATTTTTCCGAGCAACGTAACGCCCGGTTCACACTGGACGTGGAAGCGCCACGAAGCGCCACGCGCTTCCATTCGGCGCCCATGTTAATCAATGTAGTAGTTCACACCAGATGCGAACAGGCGCGCGGCTCCCCTCGCGGATCGCGCCATGCATTTAACGTCAGTTCACTGGACGTGGAAGCGAAGCGCCGCCGAGTGCTTCCATTCGGCGCCCACGTTAATCAATGTGGTGGTTGCGCGGCATGCATTTGTTGTTTCGGCGTCTGCTCTATTTCGTGCGCGAGCCGCGAGCGATCCTCGTCTACAGTACAGGAAGTCGCTCAATAAAAACGAGAAAATCCGGTGAATTTTCAAAATACACTAATTTCAAAATTAAAAAACGAATGACAAATTCGATCATATATCATATTCGTATGTTATATTCGTCAGTACATTGTATCAGAGTGCGAGAGAGATTAAACACACACACACACACACACACACACACACACACACACACACACACACACACACACACACACACAGAGGAAGACTTGATCCTAGAGATGCCAGTCAATGATCATTATGAAAGAGGTCTTGTCTTGAGATGGACACCTGAGTGCGTGTTTCTATTTATTTACACACACACACACACACACACACACACACACACGAAAGTAAACTACGGAGCGGGCTGGCTTACGGGGCGAGGGGGGGCGATGATGAAAATGATTTTTTTTTTTTTTTTTTTTCAAAGAAAAAAAAAAAGAAGCTCAAGTGGGAGTGAAAAAAAGACTGCAGCTGAGCAGAAGCGCTTGTCGACCGTCGCGGAGTTGTTCGCGTCTGGTGTGAACCAGTTGGAGCCTCGCTCGCGAAATTCGTCGGCGCTCCGCTTCGCGGCGCTTCCGCTTCCATTGAAATAAATGGCACGAGCCGCGCGCCTGTTCGCGTCTGGTCTGAACCACTACATTCAGTGCCTTTACATGGCACTAGAGAAAATCGAATTATTGCCTTAGTCCGATTATGATCGGAGAACTCACGTGCGTGTAAACACCTTACTCCGATTATGATTGGAGTTTGAGAACTCCGATTGGAATCGGAGAACCCCGACTGAGACACCCAGATAATGCGATTGGAATTCGAATTTCTCTGCCATGTATACGCCTTAATCGGACTATTAACTGGACAATGCGAGTGCGCATGCGCCACGCCTCGCTCTCGCGACTCATGACCGCACAACTACGTCGTCTAACAAAACAGACAGCGCGAAACCACCTGGCAAACCCGAATAAGAATGTTGACATTTGGAGAGAGGATGAGACCGGGGCGATGCTTTCTCTTCTAAAAGAGATGGACATATTAAAATAACGCGCAACGGAGACCTTTTTAAAAAGGGTAGCGCAGCAAATGCAGGGCTCCGGCTTTGCGCACCCCTGAACAAATACGTATTCCTTCGTATTTATATTTCTACCTTTTCGTTCACATTTTTTATAAGTTAGAAGAATTTTAACTTTGTAAATAAAAGCACAGCAAAGACATGTTTTCCTGATTTGTTTTTATTTTGGTAATTTCGCTGTTATTCTGCTGGAAACGGCGTGCAGCGGCACCAGCTTCCTCCACGGTCGGCACTTTAATGAGCGTGTGTATAACTGAAGACACCGTTCCTTTGCAAAACCTGTACACAAACTCTCCCACCAGTCTGCGCAGAACCCGAATCCAACAAGAACGAGATTTTGGGGTCCGTAGCGACGGCACAAAGCGTAGCATCGAAGTGTTGTTGTAGCCCTCCAACAGCAAACAACGTTCTTGTCTGCCTTTTAAAATAACCAGGAGCACAAGAAATAGGATACACCTTATCTGCAAAGCAAGTAACACGTACATTATGAACTATCGTTCCATATCATAATAGATTTAATATGTCAACTGAAAGCAGCTGACTCTCTCTCTCTCTCTCTCTCTCTCTCTCTCTCTCTCTCTCTCTCTCTCTATATATATATATATATATATATATATATATATATATATATATATATATATATATATATATATACATATATATATATATATTTATATTAACCTCTTTCATTGAACTCCAAAACATACATGGTCAAAATCCATATTATTAGTATGTTGTTGTTGTTTTTAAAAGCTCATACAAAACAAAAAAAAAAAGTGTGACATTCACTTATAGTGCATTATTTTCGCCAGCAAGCTTCTCATGTTACAACTGACTACATTGACCCATATTTTCCATATACTCATATGAATCAGTTGCCCTGCAGATCCCCTTACAAGGGCCCAGAGGAGTGACGCATAACCAACACGTGACCTCTACGATGAGCTTCCACCCACGGAAGTGCCATAGGAGGACACGGATTAAATAGTATGGCTTGTCCACCAGAAGGCTGTATTATGGTGTACATAATATAAAACTTCGGCCCAGTTCTGCTTGTATTGCAATGGTTGGTGTTCCTGAAGTTTCATTTTTCCCTTTTTCCCTTTTTATTTTTTACATCCATGTTTGTGATGAAATAGTATTATGAATCGCTAGCTCGCATTGCCTGCTGGGAAACAGCGTCCCTCAAGGAAGTTTTGGCTTCGCTGACACGGTCCTGAAGGGAAGTGGGTTTTAGTGCACTGGAACGGGATGAATGTGTTCAATCAAGCAGTACAAACCTGATTAATTGTCTTAATACTTGACTTGGAATGGCCATATTGTTTAGGATTAGAATTAGATGACAACTTGTTCACAATATTTGCAACTATTCAATTTGACCAGCAGGTGTCAGTAGAGGACGAAATTTCATGTTGACTATTTCCTAATGGAAGTGCTCTCTTTACGTTGGATTTTTCTCATAATTATTTGAAGTGTAGGCCTGTAGTTGATGAGGAATCACGGTGTGCTAACGCTACTCAAACAGCTTAGATGAAAAAAGGGAGTGTGATTTGGGTTTGTGGTACATTATGACAATCTTGGACTTGCAAGACTGAGGCGACGGTTCAATTCCCATCAATGTGTATTATATATGTGTTATTTAGCTCATCTATTCTACATTTTAAATAGATCACATTTGACATCTGACCCACTGAACACTTACTATTGAACATATTTTTAAACTATGGGCTATTTAGTCTTGTTTTAGGATATAATATAATTCATTGCACAAACTGTCAGGCTAAGTATAAGAGCTATAGTCTACTACAATCAGTCGTGCCAAAAAAGAGACATTGTCTTTATTTTTCATTTTTATTTTATTGTGTCAGCATTGAACCATACAAGCATCGAATCAAATCCCAAACAACCTATGAAACAATGAACACGTTTCCATTGCACTTCATTTTATTGAGCACTAGATGACCTCCTCGAGCACTGTGTCATTGAAGCCTCGAGTAATGAACCATTTTTTGAAACAAGTGTCGAAGCTTCAACAAAGCCTCGATCAGCCATCACTACCTACGGCTGCGTGCTCTAACACCATTTCAGAAGGGACTAACTGCAGAGTTGGGAGCGGAGGAGGGATGACCTTCAGGCTGGCTCGACTGCTCCTCCTTCTCAGCCGTGGCGCGTCCAATCAGCAGCCGACATCCAGACACACACACAGACACAAAGATAGAGGCACCTAGACCCACCCGTGGGTCATAACACTCCGTGTGGATCTTTTCACTCTGGCATTGAAAGGGGGTGCTAGCACTAGCCGTTTGCTAAGCTATGTACAGACAGCACCACCGCTTGCCGAACCACATAGTCACACCGTTTATATACAAATAATATTATATAAACAACTCGTCATCAATATCACAAAAGTAGAAGTCAAGAACTTTTTTTAAAAACGATAACTAACTCAAACTTTTTTGTGTGTTTATAAAAACAAACTAAAACAAACTTAAATTGAAGTCATATTTCACTTTGTTTACGTCTGTCAAATGAATATTTGCCCAGGAAAATGTTTGCGTTTTACGCAGCAGCACCTAAATGCACCTCGTGTTCTGTGACGTCACCCCTCTTTCACAGCAGTATGTTGACGAGCGACTCGCGGCGGGAAAGTCCGATATGCCACTTTTTCCCAATACGACGAAGAGAGTGACAAAAGCCAATGTCTTGTGGTGGAAAGACACAAAATATGTGGCTTGCTTCTAAAAAGGGAAAAACCCCGACAAACCTCCATTTAAGAAGCTCGCACAAAGCAGTAGTGAACATGTTTATTGAGACTGGGAAGTAGACACGACAGTTTGACTCAGTTGACTCAAATATCCTGTGGCGATGAGAGTGGTTATGGCTATCTGATAAAGCAAGATTTAATCTTGGGAATTTAACAAAATGAAAAGGAACCGACAACGCCACTCTGGGAATTTCACCCAGGGAGTTCTACGAAACACAAAAGTAATAATTAGGCACACAGGTAAGTTCTACGAGGAAGGAGTAGGAGACGTGGTTCAGAATGTTTAAAATATCAAACCAACTTTTATTCAACATTTAAAAATAAAAGGAACAAACAGACCAACACTTAAAACGGAGCTACTGAGCTCCTTATTCTTGGTGTAGAAACTGAGGCTTACCGATGAGGGGGCCAAACGGGGGAGGAACCAAAGAAAACAAGGAACACCCCACTCACACGTGACACACCTGCAAAGAAAGTGAAGTGCAAAAAAAAAGAAGAAAACAACCACAATCCCGGGTCACAGCACGCGAAGGGGCCCACCACCCGGGACACCGCCACCACCAGCAGCTCTCAGCGACTACAAAAGAAAAGATAAACAGTTGGTTACTAAAAGTTCCCTAAAATCTGTCACATGTACTGAAATAGCAAGAAAAACAAACAAACAATGCAATTACACACACACACACACACACACACACACACACACACACACCAACCAAGTTCCCACCAACCACGCACACGCATACACGCACGCACACCACTGTAGCTGGACCGGCGACTTGATAGTGTAACGTCTGCTGTCTGAGGGTCAGCAGTGGCGACGTAAGCAAACGAAGAAAAACACAACGAGAACGGAAAAACAACAAGTAAAACCAAGGCGGGACGGAAGCAACATGCACTGTCCACCGTCTGTACGGGGCGACTAGCACAATCAAGTGCGGGCGAAGCGGCAGTGTTCCTGCACTTATCTTATAGGACCGAGTTTTGGGCCACAGGTCTTGATCACCAAGCGTCCTCCAGGTGAGGAGAACAACGAGGAGGCTCTGCGCAGCTTTGTGCTCGCAGGCGGCTGGAGTGTGCCGGTGAGGTGTTCAGGAAGCACTGTAAAAAGAACGGACAGGTGAGGTACTACGTACCTATGCTAATAAGCCATAATAATTTAAATGCTAAAATGTCCGCACCTGATCCTCTTAAAACTCGGGCACACAAAGTGGATGTTCAGTGTCCCATTGACCACAATGGACCACTAAACAAAGCTTTTAAGAAAAATGCGAAATGAAGCCACTGAGAGCTAAAACAACATGCAAACAATGCCACAGTGCAGCTTTTCTCAAACGGGTCAATTTTGAAATCATTTTAATCAACTCTGTCTTCATTGATCAGAAGCTTTTTGCAGATTTGGAATTAAAAACATTTAACTGCAGGAATCATAAAATCGTCTCATCAGTGACGTTTATTGAGCCATTCAAAAATGTAATATGTGCTGAACAGACAAACGGAGGTGTAAGAGGCCTGTGTGACCAGCAGGGGGCAGCAGAGGACCGACAGCCGCAAGTTCCTCCTCAGAGAGGCCTGAGAAGGTTCTGCACCTTCAGCTCCTCCAGGAGGTCCTCAGCAAAGTGTCAGAGTTTGTTGGTTTTTTACCTCGG